>NC_133327.1:457499098-457799098 GCF_042186555.1 Aquarana catesbeiana
TTTTTTCCAATGCTGGCTTTCAGAGTTTATATTATGCTTTGAAAGGCCCTGACACAACAAATATTTAGAAAATTTTGGGAAGCATTTCTAATCTTTTGTTAAGGTGTGGAGCTATTTTTTGCATAAAATTATACTTAGCCACGAAGACAGTAGTCCGCTAACCATAGCACTAACCTATCTTAGGGCCAAACAATCAACCCTTAAAGGTTCTTGTTGTTAACATAAGATGAAAAGCCCTTCATCTGGCAGTTCAGAAGGGGATTTAACATCTTTGGGTCACCAGCAGTCACTGCTGTGCTGACTGAGCATGTCAGGCTGAAGCAATCAATAGGTTAGTAAACCCACTAACTTACACATTTGTTCCGTAGACAAGTCTGGGAAACGGGAGCGCATGTTTCCATTGTTTCAGACTGCTATATCTGTGGGTAGCCTAACATTAATAAACATTACCAAAAAATGAAATGTAAATTAAGGAAAATAAACGTTTTCAAATAAAGTGATTGTGTAAGGAAAAGATTCACAAATAAAAACGCTTTAAAAAAACCTTAGACATTGGTCTTTAACCACTTGACCACTGGGCACTTAAACCCCCTTCCTAACCAGACCAATTTTCAGCTTTTGGTGCTCTCACATTTTGAATGACAATTACTCAGTCATGCAACACTGTACCCATATGAAATTTTTGTCCTTTTTTTCACACAAATAGAGCTTTATTTTGGTGGTATTTAATCACCACTGGGTTCTTTATTTTTTGCGCTATAAAAGAAAAAAGACCGAAAATTCTGTAAAAAAATAAATTTTTCTTCATTTCTGTTATAAAATTTTGCAAATTAGTAATTTTTCTTCATATATTTTGGCCAAAATTTATACCGCTACATATCTTTGGTAAAAATAACCCAAATCGGTGGATATTATTTGGTCTTTGTGAAAGTTATAGCGTCCACAAGCTATGGTGCGAATATCTGAAAATTGATCACACCTGAAGTACTGACGGCCTATCTAATTTCTTGAGACCCTAACATGCCAGAAAAGTACAAATACCCCCCAAATGACCCCTTTTTGGAAAGAAGACATTCCAAGGTATTTAGAAAGATGCATGGTGAGTTTTTTGAAGTTGTCATTTTTTCCCACAATTCTTTGCAAATCAAGTTTTTTTTTTTTTTACTTTTTTTTTTTTCACAAAATTGTCATATTAGCAGGTTATTTCTTACACTCCACATATGCATACCACAAATTGCACCCCAAAACACATTCTGCTATTACTCCCGAGTATGGCGATACCACATGTGTGAGACTTTTACACAGCGTGGCCACATACAGAGGCCCAACATGCAGGGGAGCACCTTCAGGCATTCTGGAGTGCCCAGGCCAATTCTGACATTTCTCTCCTACATGTAAAAATCATCATTTATTAGCTAGAAAATTACATAGAACCCCAAAACATTATATATGTTTTTTTTAGCAAAGACCCTAGAGAATACAATGGCGGTCGTTGCAACTTTTTATCTCACACGGTATTTGCGCAGCAATTTTTTTAACGCTTTTTTTTGGAAAAAAAAACTGTTTTGTGCTTTACAAAAACCAAAACAGTAAATTTAGCCCAATGTTTTTGCATAATGTGAAAGATGAAGTTACGCTGAGTAAATAGATACCCAACATGTCACCTTTCAAAATTGCACGCGCTTGTGGAATGGCACCAAACTTTGCTACTCAAAAATCCCCATAGGCGACGCTTTAAAATTTTTTACTGGTTACATGTTTTGAGTTACAGAGGAGGTCTAGGGCCAAAATTTTTGCGCTCGCTCTACCGATCGCAGTGATACCTCACATGTGTGGTTTGATTTGGCGGGACTTACATATGCGTTCGCTTCTGCATGCAAGCACACAGGGACAGGGGTGCTTTAAAATTTTTTTTTTTTTTTTTATTGTTCATTTTACTTTATTTTTGTTTGATGCTTTTTTACAAAAAAAAAAATTTTAACCACTTTTATTCCTATTACAAGGAATGTAAACATCCCTTGTAATTGGAATATGGCATGACAGGTCCTCTTTACAATGAGATATGGGGTCAATAAGACCCCACATCTCACCTCTAGGCTGGGAAGCCTGAAATAAAAAAAAAAAAAAAAAAAAAAAACGATCCTGGCTTCGATCGTAGCGGTGAGTCGGTAGAAGCAGCGGAGTGCGGCGGGAGGGGGGACATCCCCTCTCGCCTCCCGTAAGAACGATCAAGCAGTGGAACAGCCGCTTTGATCATTCTTATGGTGTAGGGAATCGCCGGCCGAAAAAGCTGATATCTGAATGATGCCTGTAGCTGCAGGCTTTATTCAGATATCCCCGCACAAAGTCAAGGACGTTGTATGACAGTCGGCGGGCGGGAAGTGGTTAAAACGTATTTTTTTTTTTTAACACAAAGTTGTCCATTTATACAATATTTCTAACACATAGCATGTACATACCAAAAATGACACCCCAAAATAGATTCTCCTACTCCTCCTGAGTACGGCGATACCACATGTGTGAGACTTCCACAGCCTGGCCACATACAGAGGCCGAGTACAGCCGAGCGTGGCTCAGCATGGCAGGGTATGGCTGGGTATGGCGGGGTATTGCAGAGTATGGCGGGGTATTGCAGAGTATTGCGGGGTATTGCAGAGTATTGCGGGGTATTGCAGAGTATTGCGGGGTATTGGAGTATTGCGGAGTATTGCGGGGTATTGCAGTGTACTGCGGGGTATTGCAGTGTACTGCGGGGTATTGCAGAGTACTGCGGGGTATTGCAGAGTACTGCGGGGTATTGCAGAGTACTGCAGAGTATTGCGGGGTATTGCAGTGTACTGCAGGGTATTGCAGAGTATTGCGGGGTATTGCAGAGTATTGCGGGGTATTGCAGAGTACTGCGGGGTATTGCAGAGTACTGCGGGGTATTGCAGAGTATTGCGGGGTATTGCAGAGTACTGCGGGGTATTGCAGAGTATTGTGGGGTATTGCAGAGTATTGTGGGGTATTGCAGAGCAATGTGGGGGTATTGCAGAGTAATGTGGGGGTATTGCAGAGTAATATTGGGGTATTGCAGAGTAATATTGGGGTATTGCA
Organism: Aquarana catesbeiana; assembly: GCF_042186555.1. Lineage (NCBI taxonomy): Eukaryota > Metazoa > Chordata > Amphibia > Anura > Ranidae > Aquarana > Aquarana catesbeiana. The sequence continues at coordinate 457,502,195 of NC_133327.1, forward strand.
GAGTATTGCAGAGTAGTGGGGATGGCTGAGCATGGATGGATGGATGGTTGGATGTCTCTGTGCAGCGCTGTGGGCACTACACAACCAGCCCACAGCGCTGCAGCCATCCATCCATCTCCCTCTCCTCCACAGTGTACCGATCGGTACACAGGAGGGGAGGAGAGGAACCGGCGTCATCAGACGCCGCCGGTCTGTTTACATGTGATCGCTCCGTCATTTGACGGCGCGATCACATGGTAAATGGCCGCGATCAGCGGCCATTTACCGGGATCCGTGATGCGCCGGGTCATGGATGTGTTCGGGTGCGCGCCCCAGGGGGCGCGCGAGAGGGGAATTCTGAGAGGACGTCATATGACGTCCTCCCAGAGTTAAGCAACCGCCCTGCAGCCGTCATTCGGCTATGGGCCGGTTGTTAAGTGGTTAAAATCTAATATAGTTCTTGAGTTTACTACAAATATTAGTTGTTTTTTTTCCTGATTAGATCTTAAATAGCCTTGTCTGTGATAATTGTCCAATGCCAAAGCCAACAATAACTGGTATTTTATAGGTACATTAAGCTTATAAAAAAGAACTTGGATATCACTTACCAAAATCATTGTTGTACTGCTCCATTAGCTCAGAAAATACAAGGCAATCTTCAAAACCCTATAAAAAACACACAATCATTGGATATCGACAGTGCTAAGCATCGCTATTTAACCTTCTCTTTTTTTTTTTTTAAATCATTTCAAACTATTGTATATTTAGGAATGTAGAAATAAATAATATTCTTTATTTTCAGTGTAGATAACAGATAGCTCACGTGGTTTGGTCTATTGCTTACACTCATGTGTTCTCTTGCTAAACAATGTTAACTGTTGATATTACATTTTCCGCACACCACAAACACAGTTTGGCTGTATACCCCATTTACTAATCTGTTCTTTTGAGATCATTAATAAAGTTTACTGGTTTGTAAATGTGCTATTAAAGTGATTTTTTAAAATAACAACCACTTTAATAGCACATTTACAAACCAGTAAACTTTGTTAATGATCTCAAAAGAACAACAGATTAGTAAATGGGGTATACAGCCAAACTGTGTTTGTGGTATGCGGAAAATGTAATATCAGCATTTAACATTGTTTAGTAAGAGAACACATGAATGTAAGCAATAGACCAAACCACATGTGAGCTGTTATCTACACTGAAAATAAATATTATTTATATCTACATTCCTAAATATACAATAGTTTGAAATTATTTTTTTTTTTCAAAAAAAAAAAAAACCCTTTACAAACATCATATTTACAAACATCATATTTACCTGCTCTTTGCAAGGGTTTTGCACAGAGCAGCCCCGATCCTCCTTTTCTGGGGTTCCCCAGTGGATTTTCTGGCTCCTCCTCTTCGGCGAGTGCCCCCACGGAGAGCCGATTCCCATGGGGCCACCTGTGCAGGCAGCCCCCAAGTCCTGCTGCTGCATCCATTGACCAAGACAGCAGGACTCGGCCACACCCTGTCTCACTGGATTTGATTGACAGCAGCGGGAGCCAATGGCTCCTGTTGCCATCAATCTATCCAATGAGGACCAGAAACAGCGGCTGTAGCGATCGGGCTCAGGTAAGAGGGGGTCTCCGGGGGCATCTGCAGCACAGAAGGTTTTTCACTCAGGTGAAAAACCCTGAGACTTCACAACTCCGTTATGGTGATGTGCTTGCATATCAAGTGAATGCAGTGCTGTAAACTTTCAAGGCTAGTGTGATGCTGTATCCTAATAAAATGTATGACTTTTTTTACCACAAATGGAACTTTTTTTTGGTGGTATTTGATCACCACTGTTATTTTATAAATAAAAGAAAAAGCAGACAAATAAAAAAAAATTTAAAAAAATAAAAATAATAAATATATTTACTTTCTGCTATAAAACCGATCTAAGAAAAAAAAATATATTTCTTCATAAAATTTAGGGCAATATTTATTCTGCTACATTACCTGAAAGCGATGACCTGACATCACTTTCAGTTTACCCACATGTCAACGCCATTTTAAAAAAAATCAAAAGCATAAAAAAAAAAAAAAAAAAAAAAACAGATCTAGGAGGAGTTTTGAATGCTCTTAAAGACCCCAGATCTCCCCATAAAGAGTACCTGTCACATGCCTATTGGTATGTTTACATTCCTTTGACATCAAAAGTGATAAAATAAAGTAACAGTATAAAAAAGAAAAAAAAAATGTAACCAAATTCATTTTTTTTTTAAATTAAGGGGGGGGGTGCATGCGCGAAACCGACCTAGCAGGACATGCCTGACTAGAGCTTTGCTTCCTCACGGACTCCCACAACCGCTTGCACCTGACACTCGGCAATCCTCCTCTCACCCGACACATCGAGCCACCACCAACAGCCGCCAGAACCAGCCGGGATGGTATACGGCAGTTCTAAATCTAAAAAGAAGCCGGACTCCATCCAGGATGCATCCAAGATGGTCGTGGCTCCTTCTAAACTGACTGGCGCGGCCCGCCTGCAGAAATACACACCACAGATGGCAGCTGCAGAGAGTAAGTCTGACACAGAATTTGGTCTCACTCCCCTAGCCCTCCACTCAGAAGCCTCCCAACCTGATATATTACATTAATGTGAGTGGACGCTCAAAAAAGCATTACAACAAACATCTGACCACATCACTGGGCAATTATCATGGGAAATCCGCGAATTGGACAACCGCACAGCAGCTCTAGAACAGTGGACGGATGATCTGGAGGTTTGGCTGGCAAATCACACGGAAGAGCTTGAGGTCCCCCGTGATGAAAATATCACCTTCCAGACGTGCCTTGAGGACTTTGAGAATAGGGCCGCTGCTCGAATCTCTGCATTCGCAGCCTCCCTGAAACCATCCTAGACCTACAGGATACAGTCACCGCACTGTTTCAAGAGCTAGCCCCCTCCATCCCTATTGAGCGTCTGGAGATGGATAGAGTGCACAGGACCCTGGCCCCACGAAAACCAGAGGGCGCCGCCCCGGGACATTGCCAAGCTCCATTGTTTCCGAACCAAAGAGCAGCTCATGTCAGCCACATGCATCAAAGATGCCCTCGCTTTTCAGGGTCACTCCTTCCAACTATTCCAGGATCTCTCCCCTCTGACCATATCTAAGAGGCATGCTATAAAGCCCCACCTGCAAGCCCAACAGCAACACCATATCGCATACAGATGGCGTTTCCCCTTCTCTGTTAGCTTCTCTTTCCACGGAACCCACTACACGTGCCCATCCACAAAAGACCTCCAAGCAACTTTAAGTGACCTTCATCTGCTCCCAGCTGACCCACTGCCTGAAGGCTCCCAACGCCACTCTGCGTCCCGCTCTCCACAAAAGCTCCACTCCTCTCCTGACTCCAAGCAACCCCCGGGTACCCATAAGTGGGGATGCTTCAACTCACCTGCTCCGGCTCAAGAAGACTCCATGGGCTGAAGAACTCCCTCCTCAACCGTGAGCTGTTGACCTTTTCACCCTCACACACGCCCTGGTGAATACTCCCTATTCACTGAAGAGGTTCCACCCTCATTTTCCGTGGTCTGGATGCTCGGCCTCCATGGTCGAAGGCCAGTTGGACCTTTTACTACTCCCCCAACATGTCGCCAACTGCTCAACCTGACCCCTGGGTCCTACTATATTCTAAACCACCCCACCCCTAACTACCCTGATCTCTTCCTTCTTTACCCCATCCCTTCCCCCCTCATCTACCCTAACCATCCTCCCACCCCTGACTGTTTATTATGGACTTACTGATCTGCTAGGTACTCTCTCTCTTCCCCCCCACCCCAACCTGTAGTTTCATGGTTGATTAGCTGATGCGCTCCCTCGCTCCAGCTCAGCGTCATTATTTTACATAGACACTCACAATGCACGAGTACTCACTTATACTGAACAAATTATCTACCCAGGTAAAATACCACGCTAGGGGTTTCTCTTGGAAATATCTCCTCCCTGCTTTTTCTATAGCTGGGTCTCACCTACACTGATCTTTCATCCACATTGATGTTCATAACCCCAGTTGGCCATGGTAACCACTGAGGCAGATCACTGCTCCCAACCCATTATATCTGTGAATGCCACGCTCTGTAAACACTGCGGACTACACTCAGTCCTCTGGAAGAGAAATCCATTAATGTCCATTGAATGGGGAACCCATTGACAACGTCACATATGACGAAACGCATCTGGCGGATACGTGCTGATGTCACCACGCAGTCTCGCTAGGAGGACGGGTTCTTGTTTGTAGCCAGCCGGCTCTGCTGTAGATGCACGATTTTAACTTTTCATATGTAAGTGCAATACTTTATTTTTATTAAACATTGTTTGAGGCAATATTACGCTATGGAAGGTTTCTTTTCCTTATGCATGGCTGGGGTACTGTGCCTCTAAATCCGAGTTGTACGAGCGTTTGGAATATCCATGCAGCCATTCAAATTACAGCCTACCAGATGATCTTATGCACAAGCAAAGGCCCTGGCTGGGTTTAAGCCATCCGCCCGGTATTGCTTGCCAGCTGGTAAGCAGGTTTTTCTTAAGGTGGTGGCACATTTTGTTTGATCAAGCTCACTTTGGTGTTTGCTTCCAATCAGAATTGAACTGTCATTGAATACCTGTTATTTACAAGCAATTGTTTGATAAATATCTTCAAGCAGCGCAGCTTCTCTTCCACAGGCTTTTTTTCCTCCCGCCAAGCAGGCGATAACATCCACCAAGCGATACGCCTAGCCCGCACCGTACGTACTCGTCGAATACTCTCTTGCCTCCTATCCCTTGACAGCCGCAAAGGCTTTGATACAGTCTCATGGCCTTACCTTCTGTTTGTCCTACACAGATGGGGCTTTGGAGCACACTTTCTTGGGTCTCCTCCCTCTATGCCAATCACAAAGCCTATGTTCAATACGCCGGATATAAATCTGATCTCTTCCCCATTACTAGAGGCACTCGCCAGGGTTGTCCACTTCCGCACTAATGCCCCGTACACACGGTCGGATTTTCAGATGGAAAATGTCCGATCGGAGCGTGTTGTCGGAAATTCCGACCGTGTGTGGGCTCCATCGGACATTTTCCATCGGATTTTCCGACACACAAAGTTGGAGAGCAGGAGATAAAATTTTCCGACAACAAAATCCGCTGTCGGAAATTCCAATCGTGTGTACACAAATCCGACGGACAAAGTGCCACGCATGCTCAGAATAAATAAAGAGATGAAAGCTATTGGCCACTGCCCCGTTTACAGTCCCGACGTACGTGTTTTACGTCACCGCGTTTAGAACGATCGGATTTTCCGACAACTTTGTGTGACCGTGTGTATGCAAGACAATTTTGAGCCAACATCCGTCGGAAAAAATCCTAGGATTTTGTTGTCGGAATGTCCGAACAAAGTCCGACCGTGTGTACGGGGCATTACTCTTTGCCCTAGCCATAGAACTTTTAGTGCTCCTGATCCGGTCTGACCCCAGCGTCAAAAGTGTTGAACTGGGGAATACCCAACACAAGCTCTGCCTCTTCGCAGATGATGTCCCGCTATTCATGACATCCCCGCTCATCTCTGCTCCTAATCTACTCCAGGTCCTAGACCATTTTGGCAGTATCTCTGGCCTGCAAGTCAATCCCCACAAATCAACAGCGCACAATGTCTCCCTCCCACCCTCCCTTCAGCACCAATTGCACAAAGTGCTCCCGTTTATTCTTGGAATCAAACCAACTGCTAACCCCGCCGACCTAAACTCAGCAAACTACTCCAATACTCTACCACACTGCACTCATGTCCTCATGGTCTTCTAGACCCCTTGCATGGCTAGGACAAATAAAAGGTGATAAAAATAACCGTCCTTCCCAAAATACTCTACCTATTCCGTACCCTCCCTATAAGAGACCCAGCTCATTTTATGCGCATTCTACAACGCCGAAACTCTGCATTTGTCTGCAGAAAATCGAAACCCTGTATCCCAAGGGCGACACATTACGCTCCTAAACTGCAAGGTGGACTAGGGTTTCCCAACCTAAGAGCATACTACTACGCTGCCCAGCTGGCCCAACTCCCCAAGTAGTAGTTTTATAGCAAGCACTGAATCCTCAAAAAAAAAATAAAAAAATAAAAAGAAGAGGAGGGGAGGGATCTCTGTGTCCCATGATGTACTCAAAGGATTTTATAGGCAAGTAGGACGTAAAAATCTTTTTTCATACATCATGGGACACAGAGTCAGGCTAATATTACCTGCTGGAACGTCCCAGAACAATAGCCTTGAGGGGAAAGAGACACCCTGCCAAACAATAGCCATCAGAACTTATACGGCAGCCCGTAGTACACTGCGACCGAAGCTGAATCCTCGGCTGCTCAAACATCCACTTGATAACATTTTGTGAACGTATGCACTGAAGACCAGGTAGCAGTCTTACAAATTTGAGTCACAGATACCTGATGGCGAAAAGCCCAGGAGGTTCCTACACCCCTGGTAGAATGAGCTCTCACCCTAAAGGGAGGAGCTTTATGTTTCAGACCGTAGGCCTGAATGATCACTTGACGGACCCAATTGGCAATAGAAGCTGCCTGCCCCTTCTTGGGTCCTTTTTTTTTTTTTTTTTTTTTTTTAGAAAAAGTCTGATCCTCGGATCTCCGCAGATCTAGACAAATAAAACTTGACTGCCCGGACAACAACAAAGAATGCAGTCGTCTCTCTTCCGCCGAATGAGGCTGAGAGAAAAAAGGCGGCAAAATAATGTCCTGATTTAAATGAAAGGCTGACACGACTTTTGGCAAAAAGGATGGAACAGGTCGTAACACTACTCTGTCATGGTGAAGGATCAAGTATGGTTCCCTGCATGAAAGGGCCGCCAACTCGACACCCTTCTAGCTGAGGTGATGGCCATCAGGAAGGCTAGCTTGCGCGACAGCAAGTCTAATGGAATTTCCTTAATAGGTTCAAATGGTTGTTTCTGTAACACAGACAGCACCAAGTTCAGGTCCCAAGGACACATAGGTGACCTAATGGGGGGAATCAAGCGAGTTGCCCCCCGCATAAAGGTTCAGATCAGTGAATGGGAGGCTAAAGGCCTTTGGAAGAATACTGATAGCACCAAAACTTGACCTCTGATTGTACTCAAAGCCAATTTGATTTTCAACGCTCACTGTAGAAAAGAGAGAATTCTCCCAATCACCTATTTCCGAGGATGCCATTTTCTGGCTTCACACCAAGCAATATAAGTCTTCCAGACCTTATGATAGATCTTCCTAGCGATAGCTTTTCTAGCATTCACTAGAGTAGACACCACTGGTCCCGAGATGCCACGGTCCTTTAACACCCTGGCTTCAATAGCCATGCCGTCAAATTTAGAGACTGTAAATTGGGGTGGAATATAGGACCTTGACAGTAGATCGGGGCGACGTGGAAGCGTCCATGGCCCATCTATTGTCAGTCTCACAATCTCCAAGAACCAGGGCCTTCTGGGCCAGGCTCGTGCCACCAGAATGACTGGAATCCCCTCTCTCCGAATCCTGCGCAACAAATGTGGAAGAAGAGGCATCGGAGGGAAAACATAAACCAAGGAGTGGCTCCATGGAACTACCAGAGCATCTGCTTCGATTGCCAGAGGATCTCTTGTTCGGGACACAAACTGCTGTAGCTTGTTGAACCTGGATGCCAGTAGGTCAACCTCTGGCCATCCCCAACGTTGGCAAATTTCCTGGAACACCTCAGGGTGTAGGAACCATTCCCCGGGGAAGATCTGCTGGTGGCTGAGATAATCAGCCTTCCAGTTCACTACTCCCGGGATATGGACTGCCCCGGGATATTATTGGCACACGTCCCTCTGCCCAGGCTAGTATGTAGTTCACCTCTTTCAGAGCTGAACGACCCCTGGTACCACCTTGGTGGTTCATATAGGCCACTGCCGTGGCATTGTCGGACTGAACGCTAATGGGGTAGTCCTGAAGCTTCACCGTCCAGGATCATAGGGCCAGACGTACTGCCTGTAATTCTAGGACGTTGATGGGCAGGGTCTGCTCTGTCCCTAACCATTTCCCCTGAGCTGTGAGCCCATCTAGGGTCACTCCCCAGCCTGAGAGACTGGCATCTGTAGTCAGTACTCTCCAAGTTACCGGGAGAAAGGATTTTCCCTTTTGCAGGTTCTGATCCTGCAACCACCAATTTAGGCTTAAGCATGCTTGAGGAGAGCACATTGGATAATCCAGGGCTTTTCTTCCTCTGTTCCAAGCCAACAAGATGTCTTGTTGTAAAGGCCTGGAATGAAACTGGGCATAGGGCACTGCCTCGAAGGAGGATACTATCCTTCCTAGAAGACTCATACAGAGCCGAATGGAGGGTTGTCTGGTGCCCCTTATAAGACGCACCTGATCCTTCAGGGCACAGATCCTTACGGGTGGCAAGAATACTCTTGCTTGGACCGTGTTTAGAATCAGACCTAAATATTTTAGACTTTGGGCTGGTCTCAAGGCTGACTTTTCAGTATTTATGATCCAGCCTAAGCTTTTCAAATACCTCACTGTGTATATTATGCTCTGTTCTAGAGCCTGCACTGAGTGATCTCTGAGCAGGAGGTCATTCAGATACCCGAGCAACAGGATCCCTTGGGCCCTTAACCACTTCCCGCCCGCCCTATAGCGGATTGACGTCCGGGAAGTGGTTCCGTTATCCTGACTGGGCATCATATGACGTCCAGCAGGATAACATGGGGGCACGCATCGCGGCAATCGGTGGAGCGGTGTGTCAGCCTGACACACCGCTCCACCGATCTTGGTACAGAGCCTCCGGCGGAGGCTCTTTACCACGTGATCAGCAGTGTCCAATCACGGCTGATCACGCTGTCAATAGAAAGAGCTGTTGATCGGCTTTTCCTCACTCGCGTCTGACAGACGCGAGTAGAGGAGAGCCGATCGGCGGTTCTCCTGACGGGGGGGTCTGCGCTGATTGTTTATCAGCGCAGCCCCCCCTCAGATCACCACACTGGACCACCAGGGATCGCCACTAGGACCACCAGGGAAGGGGCAACATGTGGATGGCCAGGTATGTACCCCATGGCCATCCACATGTGCCCAATCTGTGCCAATCAGTGCCCACAAATGGGCACTGATTGGCACCATTATGTTTTAGTTATGCCCAGCAATGCCACCAATAAATTTTATCAGTGCCACCAACCAGTGTCATCAGTGCCACCTGTCATTGCCCATCGGTGCCACCTGTCAGTGCCCATCTGTGCCCCCCTATCAGTGCCCATCAGTGGCACCTATCAGTGCCACCCATAAGTACCCATCAGTGCCACCCATATGTACCAATCAATGCCACCTATGAGTGCCCATCAGTGCCGCCTATGAATGCCCATCGGTGCCACGAGTGCCCATCAGTACCGCATACCAGTGCCACCTATCAGTGCCCATCAGTGCTGCCTATCAGTGCCACCTCATAAGTGCCACCTCATTGGTGCCCATCAGTGCCGCCGTATCAGTGCCTGTCAGTGCAGCCATATCAGTGCCCATCATTGAAGAAGAAAACGTACTTGTTTACAAAAAATTTTAACAGAAACAAAGAAAAACTTTAAAAAAAAAAAAATTTCAGTCTTTTTTATTTGTTGCGCAAAAAATAAAAACCGCAGAGGTGATCAAATACCAACAAAAGAAAGCTCTATTTGTGGGAACAAAATGATAAAAAATTTGTTTGGGTACAGTGTTGCATGACCGCGCAATTGTCATTCAAATTGCGACAGCGCTGAAAGCTGAAAATTGGTCTGGGCGGGAAGATGTCTAAGTGCCTGGTATTGAAGTGGTTAAAAGACCCAGTATTGGTGCTAGGACCTTTGTGAACACCTGGGGAGCTGTAGCAAGCCTGAAGGGTAGAGCCAAACTGAAAATGACGTTCCTCTACTGCAAAACGTAGGAACCTCTGATGAGGCTGAAAAGATAGGTATGTGTAAGTAGGCATCCTTTATAATCGATGGAGGCTAAAAAGTCTCCCCTCTGGAGTGAGATGGCTACTGAGCAGGACAGACTACACCCGAAAGGATTGTATCAATAGATACCTTAGGTCCAGAATGGGCCTTGTGTCCCCGTTTGGTTTCTGAACCGTAAACAGGTTTGAGTAAAACCCTGTGCCCCTTTCAGGTACCAGAACCTCTACAATCACTCCTTGATGCACTAGATGATGTAGTACCTGACACAATACGTTTCTTTTTAGAGGATCCAAGTAAACGCTGGCTCTTAGAAACTTGAGGGGGCACCCCCCATAACTCCAGCTTGTAACCGCAAGATATAATTGAGGTGACCCACTCGTCCTGAATTGTTGTTTTCCAAATGTCTGCAAAGTGTAGCAGCCCCCCCCCCCCACCCGATGGAGTGGGGGCGTCCCCTCAAAAGGAGGGCTTGGTACTGGGTTTAGAAGAATTTTGGACCCAGGGCTTTTTCTGGCCCTGGCCTTGCAGTTTGCCCCTGGCCCTAGCGCCCTGTTGGCGGTGGAATCGCCCTGACACAGACATTTGAGGAAGCAGTCCCTGGGTTTTTAAACAAGGGATGTTTGGTGCTTTTCTTCACAGGAAGTAGAGAACACTTTCCTCTGGAAATCTTGTAGATATATTTGTCCAAGTGATCACCTAATAAAACGTTCCCCCTGAAACGGGAAACCTGCCAATAACTTTTTACAAGGAAGCTCTGTTGACCAGTTCTTAAGCCATAAAAGTCTGCGCATATGTACAGACAAGAGCCAGACGAGAAACCTGCTGTACTGAATCCTTTAAAGCATCAACAGCAAAACAGCGCTCGAAGAATATCCGTCTTACTTTCAGGCAGATCATCCTCCTGGTTAGGCCTATCAGCCGTTTGACTTGATCTTTTACGGACTGGCAAATACCAATTGCTGCAACAGCTGGCTAAATAGCTGAACTGGCCAAAGAAAAAGGAAGCTTTTAATAATAATTCCAATTTCTTGTTAACAGGGTCTTTCAAGCCCTGTGCGTTATCTACCGGACAAGTTAAGTTCTTGTTTAAGTAAGAGACTGCTGCATCTATTGCTCGCATGCTCCATTTTTTTAAACAAACTTTTCATCCATGGGATATAAAAGGTAAAACCATTTAGGAGGCAAAAAAAGTCCTGTCAGGATGTTCCCAATCAGCATACACCGCCTGTTCCAACAGGGGCCGTAGCAAGAAAGTCTGTGCGACCTGAAAAGGTCTCAGAGATCCCAAAGAGGACCAGGGAGGCTCAGTCACCTCTGCAAGAGGCAACTTAAAGGCAGTACAAACCATTTCGGTCAGAGTCAGGATCAATCGCCTCTGCAACTGAGAGGAAGACATCGACTGGATATCTTCTTGTTCAGATTGCTCGGAAGCAGCCTCATCTGCCGGGCACTCCACCGAATCCTGAGCTTTCAGCTCTTCCCCATCCTCAAGCCATTCCTGCTCCAGACTAGGAGACTCCGGGGAGGGGGATCTGTCACGCTTCCTGCCACCCTGCGGGATGGAGGCAATCTGTCAGAAACCATGAAATCAGACTGAGACAGAAGTACAGTTAAATCACACTAGTTTAATAATAAAAGTAAATAGAACAAATGTAGTCAAAACATAGCCAGAGTTCAGGAACCGGAATGGATAGTCAGACAAGCCAAACATCAGGGAGCCGGAGATGAGTAAAGTAAAACAGCAAGCAGGATCTGGAGCCAGAAGGGATGTCAGCCAAGCAAGTCTTAACAGGAATGCAGGAGATAGTCTCTGTGAGGTTGGCGAAGGCAGAGATCCTCTTGGCTGGACAGCTTAAGTAGGCAGGGCTGACGAGCAGGATATCAACAGCTGAGTAGCTGTGGAGAGATAGGAGCTGGCAATTAGCTGACAGCTGAGCGGCCAGCTCAGAGAAGGAAGGGCTGAGCCCAACCCTGACACAATCATGCCGGCAATCCTGTGCTCTAACCCGCCTAGGGATGAGGATAGTTCATCCTTAGTGAAAAAAGGGTGAAGCAGCAGCGTTGACTGTAGGCACAATACCAGATAAGCACAGTGGCTCAGACTGCCCGGGAGCCTCTGGTCTTTCAGGGGATACAACACTAGGGATATGATTAGGTTCATCAGGAACTACTGATGACATAGGGGTGCCCTTCCCTATGGTGTTAGTCCCACTCCTCTTTTTGGAGGACATTCAATGCCTGCAAAACAAAAAGTACTTGGGTGTAGTTAAAACACCTCAGAAGGGAGACCCTATAAAAGGGCTCACCAAGCCCCTATGCAACAGTCCTACTAAGCACCTTTAGCCTGCCAAGCAACACCTGGTGACTCACGTGACCCGGGTAAGGAAAAATGAAACACTGCAAGTGTCTGTTCAGAGCCTGCTCTGTGTCCCACAGCTGCCTTCTGGAAGCACCACATGCTTGGCCTGCACAGCTTAAATAAGCTGGGTGTGCGCCGAAACGTTCTATGCATGTGTGCACACGCATGTGCGCAGTCCCGGTGAGCGTGACTGTATTCGCGTACAACGCAAATCTTTGTGCACCCCAGATAAAGGCTATGGCGCATGTGCAGGCAAAGCCGCGTGTGCCATGGCTGCCAAACAAACTGCTGAACCCTGCGGCGCTTTTGCGAACACACGTGCGCCATGGCGAACCAAGGCGAAATCATACAGGTAAAAAACAGCCAGACACAAGCAAAAAAAAAAAAAAAGGTACACTTTGCAAACACCCACCGCTAGCCCAGAACTCCCCTGTATGGTCACCGCACCCAGGTGTCCAGCCTTTTGACTGATTGTTACAATCACTGGGACACCCCACAATAATAAAATAAAGCTGTTTTACTTACCCATGCAGGCTCAGGGCCACTTAGAAACTAAGGGCCCAATCTTCACCCTTCACGGCGGATTCCTGTCACTTGGACCTTCAAGAACTGGGTACCCTTTCATGCTTAGGGTCCACTCCCTTGGACCTGTACAGCAACCTGCAGGAAATGCCTTAGCGCTGTAGTGTCCAGGATTTCCACTCTGCAGGGTCCAGCACCAGGAGGCCTCCTCGCAGGATCTTGAGTCTTCTTTGCGAGGCTCAGGTACAATTTATCTAAGCATAAAAGCCTGTGTCAAATAGATCCGATCACTCAATCCTTTGATTCATTTTTGGAACCTTTTGTGGGACTAGAGACCTGGAGTTCAGAGAGATCAAACAAACCGTGCCATCGATCTTGCAGACACTGGTAAAAAACTGAAGTGCTTCCTGTATGGGAATGGTTATATAGGGGATCACTTCCTGTCTGAAGACCTTTGGTCTACCAGTGTCCATTCACCTAATGATGAAGTATAACCTAGCAGGTAATGAATATTAGCCTGACTCTGTGTCCCATGATGTATGAAAAAGAAATTCCTGTTTCCTTCTCTCTGCGAAACACATGGCATCCCCCACTGGAACTCTTCCGTTATATTTAGCTCAAACAATTCCTGACCCCCCTAATCCCTCCTGACTCCGCTGCCCCACAGCTTACCCACTTCAAACACACCTGCAAATATGACATAGGAGAGGACTTATCTCGGACCTATACAAACGACTGTTGCTACCAACAAATTACTAATCCTCCATCCTATGTTGCTAAATGAGAGAGAGAGAGAGAGATCGCAACACCTCTTTAGACCCCGCAGACTAGTCCCACATATGGGAAGCCACCAAGTCGGCCTCACAAAATATTGTCACCCTAGAAACCAACTATAAAGTCCCCACTTGGTCCCAATCAAGATATCTAAATTGCTTCCACAATACCCCCCCCCCCAATGTTTCCGTGGCTGCGACTCACCAGGCACACACTTGCATATATGATGGGAATGCTCAGTGGTACAAGTATTCTGGTCTGATATCTTCTGTATCCTGTCAAAACTGTGTAATGTACACATTGAACCAGACCCCAAAATGGCGTTCTTAAACCTGAAACCACCAACCATCACCCACCAACAGTTCAAACTATGCCTCCAGGTTACTAAAGCTGCCAAGCAAACAATAGCGAGAGCCTGGAAAACCCCTACCCTCTGTGTCCTAGCAGCCCAAAACAGAATAACACAAGCTATGATTAATGCTAAAATAGATGTTGTATTGCTAGATAGGATCCCTAAATATGAAAAACTCTGGAGTCCTTGGGTTGAACATTACTTACCCTCCAACTTTGGTCATACACTCTTACTTCCTTAGCAGCTCCTGCACATAAGTGAGGAGCAATGACCACAACCCCCTACTAGATGACCCGGTCTACCCCAGGGACTGCTTCTCCTCCTATCCTTTCTTCTACCCTCTCTTGACCCTTCACCTCTACTCCCAACCTCTGTTCTAATTTTCCTCACTCATGCCTCTCGCTCTAATCTGATGGTTCATCACAATCACCATATACCACACACCATCCCCTGCCATGCCATCTATTGCACAACACAAGCCGGCCATGACACTCGGGGCAGGAAACAACCAACACAAACCCAGCCTCCTCGTCCTACTTACATAACAATTTATAGCAATTAAATGAAGCAGTTCCAAGGGGGACACCCCCATGCCTGGGATGCTATGGACTCAACAAACCTTATTCACTCTTGCTCTAAAAGCAATTGCTTTCCATGCCACACAACCCTTAAGATTGGTTTCACTTCAGTTCAAAGAAGGATGATTGATTCAATGTTAATACCACATATTTCTCCAAGACATGATCCTTGTGTTTCAGCAGTATTGATCCTTATATAATCACCAAATGTTACTGTGACATGTTTATTGTATTCTGTTTCTTTTCTCCTTAAAAAAAAAAAAAAAAAAAACTTAAGTGCCCGCATCCCCCCATGCATGCAAAGGCAAACGTGCACATCGGTCCTGCATGCACGCAAACAGCAATCATTTCACACATATGAGGTATCACCATGAATGCCAGATCATGGGCAGTAATTCTAGCACTAGACCTCCTCTGAATCTAAAGTGGTAACCTGTAAATGCTTTTAATACGTCACCCATGAATAGTAAAATTTACATAGCTTGTCTGTTGCACGGCGTGCGCAATTTTACGGCATGACAGGTTTTGGCATTTACGCAGCATAACATCACCTTTTATATTTTACAAACAAATTGGGTTATATATTCTGTTTTTTGCATTAAAATTCAAAAGTGGATTTTTAACCAAAAAATTATGTTTGAAAAAAAAAAAAAAACTCCGTGCAAATACCGTGCGACAAAAACATTTATAAAGCCCACCATTTTATTCTTTAAAAAATATATATAATGTTTGGGGGTTTTAACAATTTTTCTAGCAAAAAATACTGATGTAAACAAAATGTCATAAAAAAGGTCTAAGTGGATACTTATGCCGTGTACACATGAGCAGAATGTCCGACAGAAAAAGTCAGATGGGAGCTTTTCATCGTATATTCCAATCGTGTGTATGCCCCATCTGACTTTTTACGTCAAAAAGTCTTACGGACCTAGAAAGAGAACATGTTCTAAATTTTTCTGACGGAACCATTTCCTATCGGGAAAACCGCTTGTCTGTATGCTGCTCCGACGTACCAGAAAAGACGCATGCTCTGAAGCAAGTACGAGACGGAAGCTATTGGCTACTGGCTATTGAACTTCTGTTTTCTAGTCCCGTCGTACGTGTTGTACGTCACCACGTTCTGGACAGTTGGAATTTGGTGTGACCGTGTGTATGCAAGACAACTTGAACGGAATTCCGTCAGAAAAACCTTCAGGAGTTTATTCCGACGGGAAAACCGGTCATGTGTACAGGGCATTAGATCACCTTTATTGATGTATGCAAAACAATAAGTTTATTTCATTTAACTGTTTAAATGTTTAATCCATTACACTATAGTATCTGCTTAAGCAAAAAAAATCATTGGCAGGATGTAATGACCAAAGTTGCAACCAGGTATTTATAAAACAAATTAAATATATATTTAAGGCATTAAAATGTTGAAGTGGAACGCATGCTAAACATTTTTGTGAATCTGTTGCAAAGTTGCTTACCTAGAAATCCTGCCAGTAATATCACTTCCAGGTGCAATCTGACAACACAAAGCCACTGCCTTGAGATTATCAACAGTGTTTTCAGGCTGTCATTTGTGCTCCTTCAGTTAAGCCAGCCAGACATAAATTGAAATTCACACATTCAACACATGTTCAATTAATCTGTTCATTTCTTTGGGTGAAAATGGTCATCATAACAAATAGAGAGCATAAATCTTTGTAATGGGGACACAGACAGCAATACAAAATAGATAGAAATGCTAACTCATTCAACACTGAACATTTAAAAAATGGTTTTGGTTTTTGGATACACTTTAAGCTTTGCGGACTGTCATTGTTGAACTAGTAAATAGTTTTATTACAATTTAACAAATAAATATTAGGAATAATTACTTGAATTTAAAAAAATTGAACTCACAGCATTCATTCCTTGCCCATAGAATGGCACCACTGCATGGGCTGCATCTCCCATTAGAACACATTTATTATCCAAGCAAAAGGAAGAACACTTTACCGAGATCAAAGCTTGAGGTGGCAGCAAGAAAAAATCTTTTTTCAATTTATCCCTTAGAAAAGAATGTCAGAAAATAAAGCATTAAAATTGACCACTACACGGCACTAAAAGAAAACTCCACTTTTGCTAAAAATAAGAACAAATATAACTGCTACACAAGCCACCTTGTAACTGTTTCTAATGGTTTTGTTGTGTAGTAGAATTTATAAAAACTTAGATTATCATGTCAACATGCAGGATGATCAAAGGCCCCTTTCACAGTTGGCAGATTCTGTTCTGATCAGCAGGGGTTCAACTCATAGCTCCCCTGTTGATTAGAGCAGAGCGGGCGGATGATACATCCATTTTCTGCAGAGGAGACACAGACAGAGCCCACTCTGCTGTGTGAGCAGTCAGAAATTAACTGACTTCGCTGTCTGTTTACACCCAACTATCTCCAATCCACTCAGCCTAAGTGGAAGAGGACTGAGTTTTCTTCCAACTTTTTTTTTTAATTTGGACTTGGAGATGAACTTGAAGGGCATAAACTGGACACAAGTCAGTTTATACCTGCCTGTCCATAGGGAAGAATGGACGTTCTGATCAGGTCCGCCTGAAAAATTGACAGGTGGAGCCGATGAGCAAGCTCATGTGAAAGGGGCCTAAAGCTCGAAACATAAAAGGGTACAAGCATGCTAAAAGGTTTGCTAAAATATTTCCAGTGTAAATAGTTCATCTGAAATAAAGCTGCTAAGCTTCCTTTCCTGACTTATCTTCATGACAGTATAAACTTAGATAGTCTGCCCCCCCCCCCCCACCACCACCACCACAATATACAGTACATGATGCCATTGTGTAGTCAGAAATATCCATTAAAGAAATGTGTGTGTACCTCAGAAAAATATTTGCCCAACATAATAAGGGCCTTAACCTGTCCACATCATTGGCCCATGTTTTTTAAAGCCCATACTACTTTGTGGAGGTGCTGACATTTACAATGTAAATTCTTTGCAATGGTTGCCCTGTCTGCTCTGGTATTGGAGGTCTACGAGAAATTGCAGCAACTTTACAGAGGAAAAAACTATACAAAAACACGAAAACAAATTTATGTATCTGTTAAATAAATACTTTGCAATTTAAAGGTATATTCAATTAAATATTTACTCTCCAATTAAATCCACCGAGTCTGGAAAAAATGTCTTGAAGAAGTGCAGCACTTGATCCTCTGTGCGGAGTTTTTCAAAGTCTTCATATGGCATGAAAAGTGTACAAGTAAATGTTTTATCCTGAAAATGTAACAATTAAAAAAAAAAAAAAAGAAGAAGAAGAAAGATTGTGAAATGAAGATAGAAAAGTCTATTTGTGCTAAGGGGTGTATGTGCGTGTAGTATACTCAAGCAGAGTTAATCAAAACAGGACCCATCTGGTTTAATCAACAAACAGGATGCACTCAAGCAAGGATGCTTTTCTTTAAAAACTGCGTCTCCATGTATTACCTTTTTTTTTTTTTTTAAATATTTATGGGAATATTTAAAAACGTTTTAAACTTATTCTTAAAAAGGAGAAAATGCAGAATGGCAAAGTAAAAAGATCTGAAAAATGTCATTGTAGGGAAAGCAAGTGAACATAGTTACATAGTTCGTAAGGCTGAATAATGGCACCAGTCCTTCCAGTTCAGTGTGTATGTGTGTGTGTACATTTTTATATTTTGGTTAATACCATTTCCCCTATCCCTTTGTGAATGCAATATACAAGGTTTGCTGACACCACCAACTGTGGAAGGGAGTTCCACATCCTTACTGCTCAAACAGTAAAGAACCCTTTAGGCAGTTTGAGATTAAACTGCTTTCCGTGCAGCTTCAATGACTGGCCAACTGTCTTCTTAAGTGACCTGAAACTTAATAGTTTTCTCCCTATGCTAGAATGACCATTTAGATTTTTCTATATTGCAATCATATCTCAATTTAAGAGTCTCTTCTACAAGGAGAATAAGTTTAATGTCTGTAGTGGTTCCTTAGAACTAAGGTCTTCCAGTCCGCTTATTAGCTTTGTTGCCCTTCTTTGGACTCATCCTTCCTGGGGACTGGTAACTAGAACATATTAGGTATGGGCCACTGACTTTGTTGCACTCTTAAGCATCTTTTCACATTCTTTGGGGCCTATTCACACCCCTGAAGCGTCATTGTGGTGCCTTTAACATAAAGTGGTTGTAAACCTCAAGACATGAAATATGAACAAAGGCATATGCCTCTATAGTGTGTACTTGTCTCAGTTAAGAACACCAAGTGTCATTTCTGTCTTTTTTTCTTTCCTCTGCTAACAGCATGAAACACTTCTGACAAGTTTTTCTGACACCAAGAGAAAAAAAAAGCAACGTGACAGGGGAGGAATCTCCAGCTGATTGACAGCCTCAGCTTTGTTCCTGTGTGCTGTGTGAAGGGGGTGTCCCCCTTCCCTCCAATCAGCTCTCTTCACTGAGCTCTGCAGAGTAACATCAGCTCTCCACACCCCTTTTTATGACAGCTCAGACAAGCTCTCTAAATTCTGGACTTTGAATGGATGTGGAGAAGAGAAGACTGGAGATAAACAGTTACAAATTATGTAGGAGGATTTGTTTCATCTCTGTATCACCTTAGGCTAGTCACTTCACTGGGTATATGTAAGGGTTTACAACCACTTTAATGCATGTTAAGTTGCGTGTTAGCATACGATGCATTAAAGCAGTCCATTTGAATAGACGGCCCAACTCTACACAGAAGATCATATATTGTACCTGTAGCATTTTTCCCAGCGCAGCTCGCAGCAATGCATAGTAAGCAGTGTTAATTTTGGCAGCAAATTTCGATTTAGTTTTAGTCTAATGCCCCGTACACACGAGCATAATTCCCATCGGAAAAATCTTGGATGGTTTTTCCGACAGAATTCCGCTCAAGCTTGGCTTGCATACACACGGTCACACAAAAGTTCCCTGAACTTTCAACCATCAAGAACGCGGTGACGTACAACACTACGACGAGCCGAGAAAATGAAGTTCAATGCTTCCGAGCATGCGTCGAATTGTTTGAGCATGCATGTTTTTTTGCGCGTTGGAATTGCATACAGATGAACGGAATTTCCGCCAAGAACTTTTTCTGTTGGAAAAATAGAGAACCAGCTCTCAATCTTTTGCTGGCGGAAATTCAGACAGAAAAAGTTGGATGGAGCATACACACGGTCGGAATATCCGACCAAAAGCTCCCATGACACTTTTGACGGAAATTCTGACCGTGTGTATGCAGCATTAGTCTTAGGACTAAAATGGCATTTTAGTTTTAGTCTTATTTTAGTCTTCTGCAATTGTTTTAGTTTTAGTCGTATTTAGTCGACTAAATCTCCAGTACATTTTAGTCGACTAAAACTCATTTTAGTCATCTAAAATCTAATGAGTGTAATTAAATTGTAATGCATTAGTTAACATTTCTCTACAATTTCCAAACTCATATACTGCTGGAGTGAAAAATCTCACATTATTTAAGGTGTTGAGGTATGAACAAGCACTACAGACCAGTGTTAATTTTGAAGTCAAATTTCAATTTTGTTTTAGTCTTTTGACTAAAATGCCATTTTAGTTTTAGTCATATTTTAGTCATCTCAATTGTTTTAGTTTTAGTCGTATTTCAGTCGACTAAAATAGTATTCATTTAGTAACTAAAAGGTTTTATTTGCTAAAATTAACACTGATAGTACGGCTCGCTATACAGGTGTGTTAGGAAGTTGTGTTGCTGTACCTTGCAGAATAAATCCTCTGCATCACACTAAAATGCGTTACTGTACCCCACTGTATAGTACTGGTGTGAATAGGCACCAAGTGTGCGGTAACCTACATTTTGATGCGTTGTGGGTTTAGAAAAACAGAGCACCAAAAACCACATTATACATTTTAAAAATGTATATATTGAAACACAGCAGCTTTAAAATGCAACAGTATAATTTGGATCAGTTAACTTCAAAAGTACATAATTATGTAAACTTAGAAATTTAGCAGTATCACTCAAGGTTGGATATCAATTGGGCAAAATCCTGCTTTTGATAAACATACATGTTATAGTAAAAATTAACTGTGCCAACTTCTCTTCAGGCATTTTTTTTTTTTTTTTTTTTATTGGCCGGTTAGGCCACTTGATTTTAGTGGTTCTACAAAAAGGTACAAGTTTAATTCTGTGCATTAAGGTAAAAAAAAAAAACCCTGCATGCAGCCCCCAACCCACCGAAATGCTTAGTGGGGCCCAATCTCAATCCAGAGATGTAAACAAGAGCAGCGACTCTCTCTCTCTCATTTGACAGAAGCAGCAGCGGGAGCAATTGGCTCCTGTTGCTCTTAGTCACAGCCATTGAAGAGGAAGAGGGGGGGGCAGCTGTCAATGGACACAGAGCTGGCTTGGGAGTGAGCCCCCAGAGCAAGCAGCTTACTATGGGGGCACTCAGCAGGAAGGAGGGGGGTAGCCAGGAATGCCAGCGCTGGACCCTAGAAGAGGAGGATCGGGGATGCTCTGTGCAAAACTATTGCACAGAGCAGGTAAGTATAACGTGTTTGTTATTTTAAAAAATGCCTTTAGAATCCCTTTAAGGCTAGGTGCACTGGTAGTGCCCAAAAAACATTTAGGCACCAGTACTTTGGGAAGGGGGCCCCTATTGAAGCATTAACCAGTGCTGAAAGGCATGTGGGTTGGTATCATTTGGATGGAGAAATCTCATTGAATCTTTAGAGGAATCATTTTGAACGAATATTCACCCCTAAGACTACACACTGAATTTATTTTTCAGATTCCTAAAGTCTTAAAGAATAATGATGTAAAATTTCAGGAAAAAAAAAAAAAAACCCATGCAGAATCTTTACTGAGATACAGTTTATGTAAGGGAAGCATTCCCACTGTGCATGGAGTAAAATGTAAGAATTTAATCAGAAGGAAGAAAATGTACAGTAAGTCTTGTTCCTATAGACCAGTTATATGGTCATTGTTCCAATGTAAAATAAAAGCAAGCATCTGACTATGTGAAAATCAACCACTACAATCAGACATTGTTTTATTTAGTACCCGTCAATCTTACTCAAAGCACACCAGTCCAAACATTTAGCATTTTGACCTAAGGGTTCATGTGATTTTTAATGCTGTTACTGTAACCATTGGTGAGATTTTTCCCTCCGTCCCTGTGTGGTAGCTAAGGAAAGTGCACAAAAGCTCTCCAACAGAGACACAGATAATAAAAACTTTGTTATTAAAGTGCTGTCTGTGTCTATATTGGGGACACAGCCTTACTTCCTGTTTGGTGACTAATATCATTAAAAGCACATGCAGCAATGAAAACATGGCTAATATTGTAACAATTACCAGCAATATTCAAAACTAAAATAAGTTTTCACTGGAGCTGGACTTTAAGGAAATCTGATTAACATCTTTTATACATGAAAAAATGGATATACATACCAAATTAGGAAGTGCAATCATCATAAATGTATTTCTTGGCCATATGTGCAAGTAGTTAGGCTCTATAGCAAACTTGGGGGAAAAAAAAAGGGAAACAATTAGACTGTACAGACTACAAAAAAAGTCCCCTACTCAACTGTGATCCTGGGAATATCCTGTTTATTTTTATTCAATTTGGTGCACTTAAGTGTCACTAAAAGCCAAATCATAAAAAACAGTCAGCAAATGCTGTATTACATGCTGCTCACTCACCCTGTCACCATGAGACTTTTCTGTATTCTGCAAAAAAAACCTGGCTGATCCTGCTGTTCTCCATCTCCACCTTCAGTTAATGTCCCCAATTCAGCTAGGGATTTTGCAGCTGCGGTGGCAATTCTGCACATGCTCAGTTTTCAGTGAGTTTCTATGCTGAGCATTTCCTACCCATCACATCTGAGCAGGCCATGTGACTATAGAGCCACACATGTGGACATATACACAGTGGTAAATGACAGTCCACTGCCTCCCTCCTCCATGCCCACTAATCAGCTAAACACAATGGGGGCGGGACATGTAGACTGATGGAGGCTTCACTTCCCTGTTATACTAAGACAAAGGCTGGAGGGGCATGATACAGCCTGTGACTGGCAGAAATCTGGCCACACCATGTTATTGCCAAAAAATATTAGATTTGAGATTGAATAGATTAGTTTTGATTTTAAATATTAAATTATATGACAATTAAAAACCCTTTGATATTATTTACTTTTACTCTATATTCCAAAAACGTATTTTTTTTTTTTAAATTTCAAAACATGTGACTAGCAGCAGATGACTAGAAGCTCCTCCTGCTTAGGTTTCCCTGCAGAAAGGCTGCAGAAGAGCTGGGTCATGTGACAGCAGTATACCAATTAGGAAAAGGGTAGGTTATTGTGGTTTATTTTTTTTTTTTTTTTTATTGAAATAGATTCATGGCCACCATCCACATACAGAAATAGAAGGGACAAAATAACCACTTGCCGACCGGGCCATAGCCGAAAAAGACGGCTACAGCGCGGCCGGCTTATTCTGGGAGGGCGTGCATGGACGTCCTCCCAGAATCTTGCTCCCGCGCATGACAGCAGCCGTTTACCACGTGATCGCTCCGTCAATGATGGAGCGATCACATGTAAACAAACCGACGTCACGTCCGGTTCCTCTCTCCCCTCTCTATACAGATCGGTACAGTGTGAGAGGAGAGGGGAGAGTTTGAGTGCTACAGCGCTGTGGGCTGGATGTGTAGTGCCCACACCAGCACTCAGCCATCCATACATACCATCCATACCCAGCCATCCATCCATACTCAGCCAGCCATCCCTACTCAGCAATACTCAGCCATGCTCAGCCAGCCTTCCCTACTCAGCCATGCTCAGCCAGCCATCCCTACTCATCCATGCTCAGCCAGCCATCCCCACTCAGCCATGCTCAGCCAGCCATCCCCACTCAGCCATGCTCAGCCAGCCATACTCAGCCACGGCTCATCCAGTCCCATTCATGCTCATCCATGCCACATCAGTTCTCATCCATGCCACTACAGTGCCTCACAAAAGTGTAATAGGTAGTCAAATTAGATTTGAAACGTATGCCCCTAGAACACCTAAAGATGCTCCCTGCATGTTGAGCCTCTCTATGTGGCCAGGCTGTGTAAAAGTCTCCCACATGTGGTATTTTGATCTATTTTGGGGTGTAATTTTTGGTATGTACATGCTATGTGTTAGAAATATTATATAAATGGACAACTTTGTAACAACTGTAAAAAAAAAAGTTAAATTTTCTTTAGACATTTTACAAAAACTTGTAGAAAAAAAATGACATGTTCAAAAGACTCATTATGCCTCAGATTATACATTGGGTTGTTTTTTTTTCAAATTGGGGTCATTTTTGGGGCGTTTCCATTGTCCTAGTGCTCCAGGGCATTCAAAAGTGTAAGAGGTAGTCAAGAAATTATATGTGCAATTTATGCTCCAGAACACCAAGAACGATGGCGCTTCCTGCATGTTGGGCCTCTATGTGGCTATGTTGTGTAAAAGTCTCAAACATGTGGTATCGCCATACTCAGGAGGAGTAAAATGTGTTTTGGGGTGTAATTTGTGCTATGCATATGCTGTGTGTGCGCAAAATAACCAGCTAATATAACAATTGTGTGAAAAAAAATAAAATAAAAAAAAAAACAAAAAACTTTATTTTGCTAAGAATTGTGGGAAAAAAAAAATACAACTTCAAAAAACTCACCATGCCTCTTACTAAATACCTTGGAATGTCTACTTTGCAAAAAGAGGTAATTTGGGGGGTATTTGTACTTTCCTGGCTTGTTAGGGTCTCAAGAAATGATAGGCTGTCAGTACATCAGGTGTGATCAATTTTCAGAGATTGGCACCATAGCTTGTGGACTCTAACTTTCACAAAGACCAAATAATTTACACCAATTTGGGTTATTTTTACCAAAGATATGTAGTAGTATAAATTTTGGCCAAAATTTATGAAGAAAAATTACTAATTTGCAAAATTTTATAACAAACGAAGAAAAATGCTGTTTTTTTTTTTTTTTCTTACAGAATTTTCGGTCTTTTTTCTTTTATAGCGCAAAAAATAAAAAACCCAGCTGTGATTAAATACCACCAAAATAAAGCTCTATTTGTGTGAAAAAAAAGGACAAAAATTTCATATAGGTACAGTGTTGCATGACTGAGTAATTGTCATTCAAAATGTGAGAGCACCGAAAGCTGAAAATTGGTCTGGTTAGGAAGGGGGTTTAAGTGCCCAGTGGTCAAGTGGTTAAACCATCATTTAAGAGATAAATCTGTGTATACCAGGTTTATTGCATTTCCATATTTCTCAGTTTAGTATTCAAAGACTATCCTGCATCTACAAGCTAGCCCCATCCCATCCCCCATCCCATCCCTGGCAAAATCCTACTCTCTCTCTCTCTCTTACATTGCTAGCAGTCTGCAACTTGGATTATACAGTAGATTGTTATTATATAAACCAAGAGTACCAGTCACAACATACCTTACATAGTAAATTTAAAAAAAAAAAAAAAGAACTTTCACTGTTGCATAGAATTTTTTGTTTTTGCCTACAAACACTTTGCACTCATTTATACACGTCACCCTCTGAGGAATGATCCACAGAGGATCACGTGATGAGCGGTGAGAAGGCAATATGTTACTTACTCACTACCAAATTTATCTCCTGAAAAACGGTGCCACCTTCGCAAAATCACATTGAATGGGTTGGATTTGGTGGGCATTACATTACTGCCCACCAAATGTAAAACGGGGATAATTTTACTGCAAAGCATCATGGCCACAGTAAGTGTACACCCCTGTCTGCTGTCTTTGCTACTTCAAGGACCCCTTAACTGCAAGCATAAGCCAAGTCTTAGAGCAAATTTGCTTTTCTGGTGTTTTACTGTGTCTTCAAGATGACTTGTAACTGGATTAACTTTTTGTATTGGTATTTATAGAAATGAGCAAATATTTAGCATTGTACACACTATAAATATTGCAAATTCACGATTCATGAAGCTATTAGGTTTACAGGCACAATTACATTATTTTGGATCAAAGATTTTTAAGATAAAACAACAATTACCATAAAAAGCATACTATGTTTTTTTTTGCACACTTACCTCTCCATTTTTTGGTACAATGGTCAATTCTTTATAACCATGAGGAATATATACATGACTGTAATTGAAACGTGGCTTTTTCATAAATTGCTTTCGTACAACAGAGAACGCACCATCACATCCGACAACCAAATCTGCATTTGTATGTATGGTATTTTCAAGATCGCTGAAAATACAGTCAAAATGTATATTAACCCTTTCTGTAGAATGTTTTATTCTATTACACATACGGTATATTGCCCAATATGATTTTATAAATTCTATTTTTCTAAAAACTACCCACATCATATATTCTAAATACACTATACTTTTCTGTAGTATTCCTATAAGGACCAGAAAACAACCTAATAAATGTAATTTGCCTAAATTTTTACATTGAAATATAAATATAATTGCTGCACTGTCAGATAAATTCTACAACCAACGCAAAAAGGTAACAAACTCTTGTTCCATTACACATTATCAAGTTTGTTCATATCTTAGGGTGCCAATGGCCAACTCCATATCTGCAAAAAACCATCTGCTTGTAATTTAATTTTATGTAACTATTGTCACACATTGTACAGTCAACTGTTTTATTAGAAGGAGATTATGGTCAAACCTAGAATAGACCACACCCATACAGAGAGAATTATCCAAGACTGGGGTCATATGTACTGTATATTGTACCACTACCGATGGTTGTAGAGTGACAATCCCCCCATATATTTCATTAGGAAAATTCAGACAGTATTCAGATAGTAGATCATGAATTCTAATAACTTCTTGAGAGAGTGGGAAGGGAAGCTGAGGAACCCATCTTTCCTGGACAGACCCAGGAAAAATAGGTTCCTCAGCTTCCCTCCTTTAGCAGCTCATGCGCCCCCACATGAGGAGGCAGGGTTAGATGGGCAAGTGATCTACAGCCAGGTGAAAGACCCTCCACTGTTAGGACTGGCATGTGGGCAGCTGGGTACTAGCCTCATAGTATGCAGCTTCTCATTACATCCCAACTACCCTAGGAAGCATGTCCCTAATTGCTTCAGGAATACTGCAGTTCCAGTATGGTGACCCTTTGTCTTTTGCCTTGGATCCCTTCAGTTGTTAATTTTTATTACCAAAACTACCCTGTACAGCAGATGGATGCAAATTATGAGGAGAAGTGCAAGTAGATGTTTGTGCTCTGAACGGTTTGACTGGTAGGGATTATCAGCTAGAATATTAACCTGACTGAGCCATAGGGACATTGCTGCAAAGTGGTCAGGTTTGTGTAGCTTTCATAATCTGTTTTGAATTATTCTACAGCGTATAATATCAGGGACGGGGGGGGGGGGGTTGTAATGGACAAATGTAGGGAGCACGCCCAGGCCAGAAGAAGGCAGGACAGGTGAAGGGGAGCCGTGTTGTGCACTATAGAAATGATCTTGCAGCTTCTGCTGCTCTCTGTCATTAAGCTCAGACATTGAGCTCTTTACTGCCACCTCTGGCTACTATGTGCATGTGCACCCCTCATATGAGCTGCTTGTACTGTGCGCCTGTGTCAGCAACATGTCAGCTTTGTGAAAACGAGCTGGGACTAGGTAGGAACATTTCCTTTACAAGTAGGGGCTTTGAAGGAAAGGGAGGGGCCAGAGGCTTGTGTGTTTACAGATTTGTGTATGTGTGGGGCTGACATAAGTACAGGTGGGGGGCTGACATCTATACAGGTGTGAGGTGGGCTGGCATATATACAGGATTGAGGGGGGCTGACATATATACCGGATTGAGGGGGGGGGCTGAGTGCATACAGGTGAGGTGCCCGGTGTGTGGATTTGGTGGGATGGCCCATGGGCAAGCCTTGGGGAATGTTTTTTTTTTTTTTTTTCAAATATAACTTTTATTAACACCCACAACGGGCAAAGCCAGGTCGGTACAACAGAAAAAATAAACAATATAACATATGGATTACAACTACAATATAAACCCGTCTGTTTATGTCTACAATAGAGTTCAGTATAGTTGTTTTAGGGCCAGTCCCCAACCGGCACCGCCCTTTGTTGTCTACTGAGAGACATATATAGAAGGGATTCAGGTTAAAAAAAAAAAAAACCCAACTACGCTCGTTTCTTTTTTTTTCCTGTTTCTAATCGATTAACAAAGAAAACAAGACCAGACAAACAGACAAACAAACAAAACAAGACCGAACAAAACAAAACACAAAAAAAAAAAAAAAATTCAAGCCGAGAGGGATGGCCAAGGTGTGTAAAGAATAGCATTCATACATGAGTCTCCTATCTACGGAGGGCTATTCCCTCCGTAGAATTTATGAACTGTTTCCAACCACTCCAAGTCATGAAGTACTTGTCTTGTTGGTTTCGCTCAGCCGCCAGCAAGTCCTCCATTCTACTAATGTCTATCACTTTACGTAGCCAGTCGGCTGCCGTTGGTGATGATTGTTTTTTCCAGTAAAGTGGAATGCAGGACTTTGCAGCATTAAGAAGATGCCCCAGAATTGATTCTTGATAGCATTTGGCAGGAATATTAGAGACATGTAATAAGAAAAATGCCGGATCACCAGGTATCTTATATTCCGTGAACTTTTGAGACACTTCCCGGACTGTCGTCCAGAAGTTAGTCAGTTTGGGGCATGACCAGAATATGTGGAGTAGTGTACCTCTGTCCCCCAAGCATCTCCAACAGATATCAGTGGTATCAGGGTAGTATTGGTGCAAAAGATAAGGGGTATAATGCCATCTCGTCAGTAATTTGTAGTTAGATTCTTGTGTTTTTGTACAGATTGATGTCTTCCACGCTAATCTAAATATATTCTGGGTTTGTGCCGGTGTGAATTTCCGTTGTAGGTCCTGTTCCCATTTTTCCAAGAACGACGGATGTGATAGAGTTGTCGGATAATTCAGCATGGTGTATATTTTAGATAGGACCCGCGTTATATTGCCTTCATCAGAGCAATATTCTTCAAATCTCGTCAGGGAGCGGGTGAAATTACGTTTATTAGGTATTGTATCCAGAAAGTGTCGTAGCTGAAGTGCTGGCCAGAGGGTCAATTTGAAGGGACCCTCCTCCGTCATTAGTTCCTTGATGGAAGGCCATCTGCCATTCACTAAAAAGTGGGATGCTTGAGTTATGCCCGTCCGGCGTAGTTTGCCGAACGTGTGAAGGCAGAGGCCGGGAGAGAATTGTGGATTCCCTAAAATAGGAAATAACGGAGAGTCCGAAGAAGAAAGAGAGTATTGTTTACTAGCTACCGATCCTATACGGAGCGTCGTCCCTATTAGTGGGTGACTTTTCAATGGTGGTTGGAGATGGTCATAGCACCACAGGGCCTTTGAGAGTGGGATACATGTTTGGGCCTGTTCTATCAAAGCCCATAGTTTAGATCGACTATGGCGGCACCAATCTACAATTCTACCTATGTGGATTGCCTGATAGTATGCTCGGATATCTGGGAAAGCTAGTCCCCCATGTTGTTTAGGTAGGGTCATTAAATGAAAAGAAAATCGTGGCTTCTTATACGCCCACACAAATTTGATAAAAAGTGCGTTAACTTGTTTAAGATAGGATATGGGGATTCTAATTGGTAGGGCTTGGAGCAGATACAGAAATTTCGGTAGGATACTCATTTTTAATAGGCTAATTCTGCCAAACCACGAATACAGGCCCCTGTTCCAAGTCTCTAAAAGCATACGGGTTTTTGACAACAGTGATGGGAAGTTCATTTCAAATATGCGAGACGTCTCCGTCGGGATATAAGTGCCTAGGTATTGCAAAGCTGTCGCTGTCCATTTGAATTTAAAACTAGACTTGAATGTAGACAGCATAGAGAGGGGTATCCCTATCCCCATAGCTTCTGATTTATGGAAATTAATTTCCAAATTGGATAGACGTCCATAGGTCTCAAACTCACGTAGTAGGTTGGGGAGGGAGATAGCAGGATTTGTCAATGAAAAGAGCATATCATCCGCATAGGCCGAGATTTTGTACTGATCACCTCCGACACTTATGCCCTGGATGTCCGGGTTCCGACGAATTCTATTTAGAAATGGTTCTAAGCACAGAACAAATAGCACGGGGGAAAGCGGACATCCCTGTCTGGTGCCATTTAATATAGGAAAGGGATCCGAAAGGACCCCATTTACCTTAACCTGAGCCATAGGTTGTGAGTAAATTGTAGTAATCCATTGAATAATCGTATCTCCTAGGCCCAGATATCGAAGAACCGTAAACATATATTGCCAATTCACCCGATCGAATGCTTTTTCCGCGTCTGTGCTGAGGAATACACATGGTGTGTGGGAAGTTTTAGCCACATGTAGCAAATTTAAGACTTTAGTCGTATTGTCCCTTGCTTCTCTAGTAGGAACAAAGCCTACTTGATCTAAATGCACCAAATCTGGTAAATGAATTGCTAAACGAGTCGCCAGAATTTTAGTAAACAATTTAATATCCGAGTTTAGAAGGGAGATTGGCCTATAACTGCCACATAGAGTCGGGTCCTTGCCTTCCTTCGGAATAACGGATATATATGCTTTTGACATATCTCTAGGGAGGGTCTCGTCGTTGCCCAAGCCATTAAACAGGTCTACCATAAAGGGTCCTAATATAGGAAGCAGGGTTCTGTAGTATTGCAGGGTAAGACCGTCCGGACCGGGGGCCTTTCCTGGTTTTGTAGAGTTTACTGCTGATGTCAGTTCCTCTAAACTTATTGGTTTGTCTAGTTCCATTTTAATTTCAGGGGTAATAGTAGGTATTTGAGCTGATTGCACATATTCATCTATCAA
This sequence comes from Aquarana catesbeiana, assembly GCF_042186555.1. Lineage (NCBI taxonomy): Eukaryota > Metazoa > Chordata > Amphibia > Anura > Ranidae > Aquarana > Aquarana catesbeiana. Next base: position 457,532,530 of record NC_133327.1, read on the forward strand.
TGTTTGGGGGTTTGTAACAGATGGTATTTTATAAAGAGATGCGTAGAAGTCTCGAAAAGCCTTCGAAATTTCCATTGGCAAAGCTATTTTCTGATCTTTTGAGGACATAATATGTGGTATGTATGATTGGAGTCTTTGTTCCTTAGTTAACTTAGCTAATATTTTCCCACATTTATCCCCATATGCGTAACTGGTTTTCCTGCATTTCTGCAATGCCGCCTTAGCTCTGTATTGTAGAAGGTCGTTGATTTGTGTCCGAATTTCGACTAGTTCTCGTTCTATTACCTGAGAAGGTATGTTTTTGTGTTTAGATTCTGTAGCTTGAAGTTTGGTCAGGAGCAGATTTAATTGTCGTTCCTTGTCTCTTTTAATTCTAGAGCCGTGTTTAATAAAAATGCCTCGTATAACTGTCTTATGAGCCTCCCATACTATGCCTGGGTTACTGTCAGGAGTTTGATTTGTCTGAAAGTATAGAGGCAATTCTTTGGTAATTTCTGATACTACTTCTGGGATTTGCAAGAGGCTTTCATTCAATTTCCACATGCGAGTTGCATGTGAAGCCACCTGTGATAAGGCATATGTCATTGATATAGGGGCATGGTTGGACCACGTGATCGAACCAATAGAGGTTTCACGAACAGCATGCAACTGGGCGTGGGGGATTAAAAAAAAAGTCAATTCTCGAATACACCTTGTGGGGTGGAGAATAAAATGAGTAGTCCCTCTCGCCCGAATGCTGAAGGCGCCACACATCGATGAGTTGGGCATTATGTATAGCCTGATTAATCCGTTTATGGGAGCTTATAGAAACTGATGATTTCCCTGATGATGTATCTACTTGGGGGGTCAGGGGGACATTAAAATCCCCTCCCAAGATCAGTGGGCCTTCCATGAAGTCCATTAGTTTGACCAATATTCGACGGATAAAGATATCCTGGTGATCGTTAGGCGCATAAATCGTTGCTAGAGTCACCCGTACTCCGCCCAGAAGCCCTTTTATAAACGCAAAACGTCCCCCTTCATCTAACAGAGATTTACTGCATACCCATGAAAACTTACTAGATAGGAGAATAGATACCCCTCTGGCTTTAGCAAATTTATTAGTGGCATTTATATACCTTTCAGGAAAAAATCTGTTCTTTAGTACAGGTACCTTATTCGCTCTAAAATGAGTCTCCTGTATGAATGCTATATCAGTTTTAGAGGCCTTCAGGTCGTGTAGCAACATTTTCCGTTTCTCTGGGGTATTTAGTCCCTTGGCATTGAGTGAAAGCACCTTAAGGCCATCCATCTCAAAAAAAAAAAAAAAAAAAAAATCCAAAGAGAAATGGAGCGGGGGACGGAAACAATCCGTTCCACACGCCACTCTACTTCAAACCACTAAATTGGTAAACACCAAATAATAAGTCACATCTACTCCCCCAACTGAATTGGGGGGCTTGTGTGACGACCTATGTGGGGAAGTGTGTAGGACAAACTCCGTGAGAGCGTCCCATATCCCCCCCCCACCCCTATCCTTCCCACCCCACCTCTATCCTTATAGGAATATATATTCAAAGCGTTTGCTAAGCTTAAACCAAAGACATCACCATTTTACCACCCGTATTTCGGGTAGTGGTACTCAATAACAATAATCTCAAAGTAATATTAATATTAACCGGAGTGGTCTGCAGCCCCCCCCAGCCCGACACCCCCCAAAAACAAGGTGGGGCCTGTCTGACCGGGGGGGGAGCAGACCCCCCCCGGATTCCCCCTGTCCTCCATGTCTTCCTGTGCATGAAATGCCCCCGCCCCGTGTTGGGGGCCCCCATATCCCTGATAAGTACCTCTCCCAGTGAATTGGGTTAGCTTTAAGATAATTTACTTGTTCTCTCCAAGTGATGATTTAGACCCGGTTTCTTAATCCATAGCTCACCACCAGAAATCGACTCAACCCGGGGCATCGAATCGTAAGGAACATTTTATCATTCCAGTGTCGCTACCTCAGTATTCCCCGCCTCGACCCCCCCCCACCTCATCTCAACTAAGGGAATAGCGAAAACTCCTCTCTGAGATTTTCGATTCCACGTCTCCAAGCATCTCATCCTCCGCAGTAAGAGAGGGCACTCTGCTCAGCTGGGGCTGATACCCTCTATCACACTGGAGAGCTTATTCAGTAGAGGGGAACCCAGAGCCATTTCCCTCTTAAGCATCTCATACATTCATCATTCATAATCATGGTAGGCCTAGATGCAGCTAGGCGGGGAACACTGAGGCAACTGGTATATCTATCGAGCAATGGCCCTCATCCAACCCCTACATTCCCTGGGAGAGGTTATATACATATTCTCAATATATAATAGTTCCCTTTAGTGTAAATACCCTTAAGTAAATATAACACTTTAATAGGAAATAAGTCAAACAATAATAAACAGCAATTATTCCAGCATTGAAGCACTAAATCCTATAGGCCTATCCCTTAATCGACCCTAGGTCTCAATCCTGGAAGGAAATTCAAATAAACCCCCCCCCCCCTCTCCCCCCAGGGAAAGAAAAAGAGGGGGAAAAAAAAGGGGAGAGAGAGGGAGAGAAAAAAAAAAAAAAAAAATACTACTCAGGGTCATTGCAATAAGTTCTCAATAACTAGATAGTCAGAGAGAGGTTACTAACAAGAAAGCACCAGACAAGGTAACAAATATGGTCATCATACATATTTCATAACATATATCATACATATATCCATGTGTCTATTTATCCAATGTGCTTCCCAGGAGTTCCACTAGGGGCATTTACCAGGAGCAATTAGTGGGGATTCCCCACAGAGGAGAGGAGAAAAAAAAAAAAAAAAAGGAGGGGGTAATACAATTGCTAACCACAGGGAGAGAAAAAAAAAAAAAGGGAAAAGGAACAAATGACAATACTAATATTGTTCAACAGCCAATATTGTAAAGTTCACATGAGTCCAAAACAACAAAAAAAAAAAACAAAAAAAAAAAAATGTATAATCGTCTTATCCGGTGTTGTACTATTGCTGTACTGCTACTCGGTTTTCCTTTAGCATGATTAGGGACTCCCTCATTCCCTCACTATATCACGGTGCCGTTGAAAACCAAGCGGCCCAAGCGGTGCATCGGTTGTGGAATGGACTGCAGCCAGTCTGGCATTTGGATCAGCTCGGTGTCCATAAAAACAAAAAAAAGCCGGCAGATCGCCTGGTGTATGGAGAATAAAAGTTTTTTTGTCTCTCCTAAATATAACTGAAAGGGGAAATCCCCATCTATATGTAGCTCCCTGGCGGCGGGCTATATCCAGGACTGGTCGTAACAGTCCTCTTCTGTAAAGCGTTGCTCTTGATAAGTCAGGCATAATTTTAATTGATGCACCCTCGTATTCCACTGCACCTACTTCCCAGGCCTTACGGGCGATGGTTTCTTTTTGAGTGAAACGGTGTACTCTACATATGACGTCTCGTGGCCGTTTAGGGTCTAACTGCTTTGGACCCGGTGCTCTATGTATCTGATCTAACTCTAGGTCTACAGGGATAACCTCACCTGTCAACTGTCGGAAGATCGCAATTGCCTTCGCTGTCAGGTCTTCCATGCCTGTGACCTCTGGCAGTCCTCGTAGCCGTAAGTTATTGCGTCGGCTCCTGTCTTCTATTTCTTCCAAACGGAGCTGCATGGATGCTGATGTCTGTATGTGGGTGTCCTGCAGCGTCTCTAAGTTGGTAAGTCGTTGCTGCAGCCCTTCAAGTGATGCCTCACTGGTGTTCATACGGGACGACAGGACTTGCACGTCCCGTCTCACTTCAGCAAAGTCCCTTCGGTGTTGCTCCTCCAGACGACCGATAAGGGCTTCAATGTCTGCTTTAGTCGGCAATGCTTGCAGCAATGCTCGCAGGTCTGAGTCAATCTGGACTGTAAGAGGTTGGGGGGGAGGTTGGGGGGGAGGTTGGGAGGGAAGTCCCGGCAGTGACCCAGTGAGTGAACCAGTGAGTGTCCCAGAAGCCGTCACAGAGCTGGAGCGTGAATCAGAGGAGGCGCGGACGGCAGTAGTAGCAGCAGCAGCGGCATGAACGGTAACAGCCGTCAGTGGAGCTCTGAGATCAGGGGAAGCCAGCGGGGAAGCCAGCGGAGAGTCTTGTTGCTCCACCGTCCTCGGAGCGGGGGAGGGAACGAGAGAGACAGGAGAGGTGGGAGAGGCGCTGAGTGCAGCCAGAGGATCCGTCAGGTAATGATCCATCTTTTGGCAGTTTACTGCTGCCTTTGCTTTTTTCGTTGCTGTCTTCCCTCTCCCTCTCTGAACGCTCTGAACGCTCTGCAAGCTTCCCTGTGCCTTCCTCCTTCTGGTAACGGGCATACCGCAGTGGCTAGCAAGGATAGTGATTAGCAGCTGGTGTAACTCGGTGGGGGGTCGGTAGCTCTGATCTAGCACGTCTTCACTCAGCCATGATGTCAGCAACATGTCAGCTTTGTGAAAACGAGCTGGGACTAGGTAGGAACATTTCCTTTACAAGTAGGGGCTTTGAAGGAAAGGGAGGGGCCAGAGGCTTGTGTGTTTACAGATTTGTGTATGTGTGGGGCTGACATAAGTACAGGTGGGGGGCTGACATCTATACAGGTGTGAGGTGGGCTGGCATATATACAGGATTGAGGGGGGCTGACATATATACCGGATTGAGGGGGGGGGCTGAGTGCATACAGGTGAGGTGCCCGGTGTGTGGATTTGGTGGGATGGCCCATGGGCAAGCCTTGGGGAATGTTGGTCAGGCTCGGGGGGGGGGGGGGGCTCAGGCCTGAAGCTGTGTAAGGGGCCCAAAATGTTCTGATGGCTGCCCTGAGCGTATGCATGTTCTCTGGGATTGTAAACCTGCTTTGCAATTTTGCACAAGAAGCGCATACAACCAAGTACTCAAAGTAAAAAAAAGTGAATGAGGGAAGTAGAAAGCAAGTGCGTTCATTTCAATACAAAAATGGCAGCAGGTGGGCATGTGCAATAAAGTTGCAAAATTTTTTCCAATGTATGTAACCAACTTGGGAAGAACTGTTTTTCTCACAGCAAATATATGGATGTTACAAAATATATGCAATATAAAAATGATACATTAAATATGCAGATCAGTCTTCATGGCAGTGGATTGTTAGTTGGTAAACAAGGGCCCAAACACACTTTATCAGTTAGGGTGCTAGTTCCAGTACAAAAAGGCAGCATATACAATCAAGGTTGCTAAATTTTTGCAATGTTTGTAAGTGTTCAGGGTAGGATTTCTTTCACAGCAACGTGGAATTGATATAGTAATGTTACATAAAATGTAAACAGATTGATTAGATGCTTAGGTGGTGTACAGGGGCCTGAAAAATAAACATAGGAAGTTCCCAAAGTACATTTTCTTTTCACACACATAAAATTGTATTCCAGTATCTTTGCAGGTTAGTTGTACTGGAGTTTAGAGAGCTCAGGAAGTTTTGTTTGTTGGTGCAGGGGCTAGGTATACCTGCTCAGGTAAGTTATTTCAATACCTTAGAGTGACTTTTCATTTACATTTAAAATATTTTTTTCCATGGTTCTTTATCCCTACAATGTGCAAGATTTCAGACAATACATTTAAAATATGAATCACCAAATCATATTGATTTTTACATTGTAATATTTTACAAGTATGACTAACATTAGCAAGTAGTATATAGTAGAAAAATACTGCTTCAATACATTTTATACAACCTACCTACGAAAAACCAGTGTGCCAGACTCAACATTGTAGTCACTTATTTTGTGATCAAAATGCATCTTCACATTTGGATACTTCTCAGCAGCTGTTAAAGAGTTTAAAGAAATAATCATGTTAAAAAGGATATGTCACAAGGGTAACATCCGTGCTGCATTCTTACCCCTGTCAAAAAAATACTAGCTGCATGATTGCCAAGCTGATCCTCTAAGCTTACTAAAAGCTGACAAAATGTATATGTTTTATCCTTTAAAGAACGTGTAAAATAGAGAAAATGCCAGAAATGCATTTGGGTTCCAAGTCCTATTGTAAGGTGAGGGCACACAGCATTTTTGTGGGCTGTTTGGTGTCAGCCCTACCCAGTTGCCTTTTTTCTAAAATATCCAAACCTACCCACTTCCCTAATATCTGCAATATACACACACTAACTTTACATCCAAGATAAGAACTAGGAAGTCCATTTTTTTAGTTATTAAACATATGTAACAAAATGCTTTTTAGGGTATATTTAAAAGGCCAAAAGGGTAGAAAATGTGAACAAGATTCCTGGATAGAGTTTGCATACACTTTAAGTGATACTTAAATATATTTTAGCTTCTTTTGTACAGTTTTCAGTTTGTTTTTATTTTGTAGTATCTGTAAAGGAACAGTATACTTTCTAATAACTGCCTGTATTAAAGCCCTCTTAAGGAATATACAGTGCCTTGCAAAAGTGTTCACACCCCTTGGCTTTTTACCTATTTTGTTACATAGGTATCTGAATTATGTGTGATGTTTTAGAACACAATAGTCTAAGTTGGTGAAGTAAAATTAGAAAATACATAATAAAACTATTTTTCAGAAATAAAAAAAAAGAAAAAAAGAAATAAAAAAAATGATAACTGGCATGTATGTATGTATTCACCCACTTTGTTATGAAGCCCATAAAAAGCTCTGGTGCAACCAATTACCTTCAGAAGTCGCATAATTAGTAAAATGATGTCCACCTGTGTGCAATCTAAGTGTCACATGATCTGTCATTACATATACACACCTTTTTGAAAAGCCCCAGAGGCTGCAACACCTAAGCAAGAGGCACCACTAACCAAACACTGCCATGAAGACCAAGGAACTCTCCAAACAAGTAAGGGACAATGTTGTTGAGAAGTACAAGTCAGGGTTAGGTTATAAAAAAAAAATCCATATCTTTGATGATCCCTTGGAGCACCATCAAATCTGTCATAACCAAATGGAAAGAACATGGCACAACAGCAAACCTGCCAAGAGACGGCTGCACACCAAAACTCACGGACTGGGCAAGGAGGGCATTAACCACTTACCCACTAGGCAATTAAACCCCCTTCCTAACCAGACCAATTTTCAGCTTTTGGTGCTCTCACATTTTGAATGACAATTACTCAGTCATGCAACACTGTACCTATATGAAATTTTTGTAGTTTTTTTCCACACAAATAGAGCTTTCTTTTGGTGGTATTTAATCACTGCTGGGTTTTTTATTTTTTGCGCTCTAAAAGAAAAACGAAAATTCAGTAAAAAAAAAAAAATGCATTTTTCTTTGTTTCTGTTAAAAAATGATGCAAATTAGTAATTTTTCTTCCTGTATTTTGGACAAAATTTATACTGCTACATATCTTTGGTAAAAATAACCCAAATCAGTGTATATTATTTGGTCTTTGTGAAAGTTATAGAGTCCACAAGCTATGGTGACAATCTCTGAAAATTGATCACACCTGAAGTACTGACAGCCTATCTCATTTCTTGAGACCCCAACAAGCCAGGAAAGTACAAATACCCCCCAAATGACTCCTTTTTGGAAATTAGGCATTCCAAGGTATTTAGTAAGAGGCATGGTGAGTTTTTTGAAGTTGTAATTTTTTCCCACAATTCTTTGCAAAATCAAGATTTTTTTTTTTCACAAAATTGTTATATTAGCAAGTTATTTCTCACACACAGCATATGCATAGCACAAATTACACCCCAAAACACATTCTACTATTCCTCCTGAGTATGGCGATACCACATGTGAGACTTTTACACATCATGGCCACATACAGAGGCCCAACATGCAGGGAGTGCCAACAGACGTTCTTGGAGCATAAATTACACATACAATTTCTCGACTAGCTCTTACAATTTTGAAGGCCCTGGCACACCAGGACAATGGGAACGCCCCAAAAATGATCCCATTTTGGAAAGAAAACAACCCAATGTATAATCTATGAGGCATGAGTCTTTTGAACGTGTAATATTTTTCTACAAGTTTTTGGAAAATGTGTAAAGAAAATGAAAATCCATTTTTTTTACACAACGTTGTCCATTTACACAATGTTTCTAACACATAACAAGTACATAGCAAAAAATACACCCCAAAATAGATTCTCCTACTCCTGAGTACGGCGATACCACATGTGTGTGGACCAATATGCAGGGAGCAATGTCAGGTGTTCTAGGGGCATAAGTTTCAAATGTAATTTGACTACCTTATACACTTTTGTGAGGCACTGTAGTGGCATGGATGAGCATGAATGGGGATGGCTGAGCATGAATGAGTATGGCTGGGTACGGCTGAGTATGGCTGGGTACGGCTGAGTATGGATGGGTACGGCTGAGTATGGCCGGGTACGGCTGAGTATGGATGGGTACGGCTGAGTATGGATGGGATGGCTGAGCATGGATGGATGGTTGAGTATGCTAAGTAAGGATGACTGAGCATGGATGGATGGGTATGTCGAGTATGGATGGCTGAGCATGGATGGATGGATGAGTATGCCGAGTATAGATGGCTGAGCATGGATGGATGAGTATGCAGAGTATGGATGGCTGTGCATGGATGGATGGCTGAGCATGGATGGATGAGTATGCAGAGTATGGATAAGTATGCTGAGTATGGATGGATGAGCATGGATGGATGAGTATGCCGAGTATGGATGAGGATGGATGGATGAGAATGGATGGGTGAGCATGGATGGATGGATGAGTATGCCGAGTATGGATGAGTATGGATGGATGAGTATGGATGGCTGAGGATGCCGAGTATGGATGGATGGATGAGTATGCCGAGTATGGATGGGTGAGCATGGATGGATGGATGAGTATGCCGAGTATGGATGGGTGAGCGAGTATGCCGAGTATGGATGGGTGAGCGAGTATGCCGAGTATGGATGGGTGAGCGAGTATGCCGAGTATGGATGGGTGAGCGAGTATGGATGGGTGAGCGAGTATGGATGGGTGAGCGAGTATGGATGGGTGAGCGAGTATGGATGGGTGAGCGAGTATGGATGGGTATGCTGAGCATGGATGGCTGGGTATGGAAGGCTGGGTATGGATAGATGAGGCTGCAGTGGGCACATATCAGCGCTGTAGGCACTACACATCCTGCCCACAGCGCTGCTGCCACTGATCTCTCCCTTCTCCGCTTGCACTGTACCAATAGGTACAGGGAGGAGAGAGGAACCGGATGTGACGCTGGTTTATGCGCCAGCGGCTGTTTATTGTGATCAGTGATGCGGACCCGGCGGTCACAGATGTTCCCGGGTGCGCGCGAGAGCAGGATTCTGGGAGGACGTCATAGTCTGCCCTCCCAGATTTATCTGACCGCGCTGCAGCCGTCATTCGGCTATAGCGCGGTCGGCAAGCAGTTAATCAGAGAGGCAGCACAGAGACCTAAGGTAACCCTGGAGGAGCTGCAGAGTTCCACAGCAGAGCCTGGAGTATCTGTACATAGGACTACAATAAGTCATACGCTCCATATAGTTGGGCTTTAAGGCAGAGTGGCCAGAAGAAAGTCATTACTTTCAGCAAAACACAAAATGGCACGTTTTCAGTTTGCGAAAAGGCATGTGGGAGGCCTTCAAAATGTATGGAGGAATGTGCTCTGGTCTGATGAGACTAACATTGAACTTTTTTGGCCATCAAAGAAAGCGCCTTGTCTGGTGCAAACCCAACACATCACATCACCCAGAGAACACCATCCCCACAGTGAAACATGGTGGTGGCAGCATCATGCTGTGGGGATGTTTTTCAGCAGTCATGACTGGGAAACTGGTCAGGATTGAGGGAAAGATGGATGGTGCTAAATACAGGGATATTCTTTAGCAAAACCTGTACCACTCTGTGTGTGATTTGATGCTAGGACGGAGGTTCACCTTCCAGCAGGACAATGACCCCAAACACACTGCTAAAGCAACACTTGAGTGGTTTAGAGGGGAAACATGTAAATGTATTGGAAAGGCCTAGTCAAAGCCCAGACCTCAGTCCAGTAGAAAATCTGTGGTCATACTTAAAGATTGCTGTTCAAACCATCCAACTTGAAGGAGCTGGAGCAGTTTTGCAAAGAGGAATGGGCAAAAATCCCAGTGGTAAGATGTGGCAAGCTCATAGAGACTTATCCAAAGCGACTTGGAGCTGTGATAGCCGCAAAAGGTGGTTCTACAAAGTATCGACTTTAGGGGGTGAATAGTTATGCACATTGACTTTTTCTGTTATTTTGTCCTATTTGTTGTTTGCTTCACAATAAAAAAAAAAACAAACAAAGTTACTTACTGGTAACGTTCTTTCCCGGAGTCTTTCAGGACAGCCACCTGAGAGACCTTGGCTCCTCCCCTCTGTAGGAAACACTGCGCCAGCTTCTATAAATTTCCTCCTCCCCTGCTGGCTCCTCAGTTCTTTAAAGAGCACCTCCAGTCCGCTGGGGAGACACAAGAACATATGATACACATAATTCATTATATCACATTTCCTGTAAGGAAATCTCTATGTCTTAAACACAATTGCGTGGGTACCCAGCTGTCCTGAAAGACTCCGGGAAAGAACGTTACCGGTAAGTAACTTCGTTTTTCCCCTAATCGTCTTTCAGGACAGCCACCTGAGAGGATAAACGAGCACTTACCCCTAGGGCGGGACCACGGCTTGTAAGACCTTGCGTCCAAAGGTCTGATCTTTAGCCGCCCAAAGATCCACTCTATAGTGTCTTACAAAGGTGGCAAAGCTGGACCAGGTTGCCGATTTACATATGTGTTCCGGCGTTGCTCCAGCTCTCTCTGCCTGTGACGCTGCCATTGCCCTTGTGTGTGGCGTGTGCCCTGATACCCTCTGGGACCTGCATGCCTCCTAACCTATAAGCCTGTTCAATGGCTTCTTTTAGCCATCTGGCTATGGTGCGTTTTGAGGCCTTATGCCCTTTCTTTGCTCCAGAAATTAAAATAAATAAGGAATCCGTCTTCCTAATATCTTTTATTGCTTCTAAATAATGTAAAACGCATCTCCTCACGTCTAAATTATGAAACCTTACCTCTTGTTCCTTAGAGGGATTTTGGCAAAACGATGGTAACAATCTCCTGGCCTCTGTGGAATTTCGAGGCCACTTTAGGCAGAAATCCCGGATCCATTCTAAAGATTTTGCGATCCAGAAAAATCTGAAAAAAGGGGGACCTGACTGATAGGGCCTCTATCTCACAGACCCTTTTGGCTGTGGTAATTGCCACCAGGAAGACTGCTTTAAGCGTCAGCATCTTCAGGTTGCAACTATCCAATGGTTTAAAGGGGTCGGCTGTCATAGTTTGCAGCACTAATGACAGATCCCACTTTGGAAAGACTGTACCTTGTATCGGCCTTTGTCTGCTCAGCGATCTAAAGAGTCTCATTACCCACGGATCAGATGCTAATCTCTTTTCCTGGTAAACCGAAAGTGCTGACACTTGACTCTTTAGCGTGTTAAGACTTAGTTCTTTGTCTATCCCACTCTGTAGAAACTCTAAGACTGCCACTGAGCTCTGTGTATTAAATTTATTGTCTGTGCACCATCTGTTAAAACATTTCCATACTTTCTGGTAAATGTTACGTGTCTCAAGCTTTCTGCTTTTCAGCAGTGTATCTATTAGACGGCCTGAGGACCCTTTTGCTTCCAGCAACTGCTCCTCAGACACCATGCGGCCAAGTTCCATCTTTCCACTTGGGGGCAGTGTACTGGACCTTGGGAGAGTAGATCTTCCTGGATCAGTAATAACCAGGGGGTTCTACCGCGAGTTCTCTGAGCATAGAGAACCACAGTCTCCTGGGCCAGTAAGGTGCTATGAGAATTAGTGTTGTATTCTCCGTATGTAATTTCCTTATTACCGCTGGTAGTAGTACTGGTGAGGGAAAGGCATAGCATTTGTTGAATGCCCACCTCTGTGCTAACGCATCTACCCCGAGCGCTCCGTCCTCTCTTTTCAGGGAGAAGAACGCTCTGACTTTCCTGTTTTCCTTTGGAGGCAAACAAGTCCACCTGAGGTATTCCCTATTTTTGAGCAATCTGCTCGAATACCTCCTGTTTTAGCACCCAATCGCCTTCTATCACTTTTTTCCTGCTGAGGAAATCCGCCACTTTGTTTAAATCCCCCTTCAAGTGGACTGCTGACAATGAGAGTATGTTTATTTTCTCCCCATTTCAAGATTTCCTCTGCTAAGGTCCACAGGGTTCCGCTTCTTGTTCCCCCCTGTTTATATAGGCGATCACTGACGAATTGTCAGACCTGACCTGTAAGTGATGACCTCTCAACTCTTTCTGGAAGGTTTGAAGTGCATACCATACTGCTCTCAATTCCTTCCAGTTGAATGATCTCATCCTCTCCTCCTTTCCCCTAGTCCCTTGTGTTATCTGAGAGCCTAGATGTGCTCCCCACCCTACGCCGCTCAAGTCTGTAGTTAAGATTCGGGAAATGGGTAGGCTCCACAGCCATCCTTTGTTCATGTTCTCTGTTCTCTTCCACCACCATAAGGTTCTTTTTACCCTTGCTGGTAATAGAACCTTGGTGTCTAAAGATTCCTGCCTGTGATCCCATATCTTCAACAGGAACATCTGCAGTGGCCGGAAATGCAGGCCTGCCCACTGTACCGCTGGGATTGCAGATGTTAACAGTCCCAGTGTTGACATTATCTGCCTTATGGCACATGGTAAATTGGCTTGTATTATGCTTACTTCCCTCTGAATTTCTCCTATTTTCTCCTTGGGTAGGAACACTCTTTGTTGAGCTGAGTCTATGATATACCCAAGGTATATTTGTTTAGTGGGTTGTAGATTGGATTTTCCCAAATTTACCAGCCAACCTAGACTCTCTAAGAACGTCTGCGTACATTTGAAGTTTTCTAGTAATCTCCCAGGCGTCTCCGCAAACAGCAGAAGGTCATCCAAATAGGCAATGATGGATATGCCTTTGACCCGTAATGGTGCCAGGGCTTCGGCCAGAATTTTTGTAAAAATTCTGGGCGATGAGGAGAGGCCGAAGGGTAGAGCCTGAAATTGAAGGTGCACGATTCCCTCTTCCGTCTCTATTGCTAACCTTAGGAATTTTTGACAATCCCGGTGTATCGAGATGTGGAGGTACGCGTCCTTTAAGTCTAGGGAAACCATATAACAGTTTGGAGGCAATAACGCCCTTACTGAATATATGGAATCCATTCTGAACCTCTTGTAGGTTATAGACAAATTTAGAGGTTTGAGGTTGAGGATTGGTCTGACCTTTCCTGAGTTTTTCTGCACTCCGAATATGTGGGAGTAGAAACCCTGCCCTCCCTCTTCTTTTGGTACCTTGATGATTACCCTTTGTTCTTTGAGTTCCTTTAAGGATCTCATTAAACCTCTGGCCTTCTCCTTGTATTTTGGAAGTTTGGTGGTGTATAACCTGTTTGGGGGTGATCTTGAGAACTCTAGAAGATATCCTTCCTTTATTGTTCTCAGAATAAATCGGTTGGAGGATATTTCTTCCCATTGCGGGAGGAAGGCCCCCAGTCTTCCTCCGAATGTGACTACTTTGTCACTTTTTGTGGGTTTGCTCAGGAGGACGAAAAATCGCTCCTCTCTTGCTTTTCCCTCTCTGAACCCAAGGGCTCCTCTGGGTCTCCATTTTGGGAGTTGTAAAGCGGGATCTTGTTTTGCCTCTTTGCCTCTTCTTATTCTGTTGTGGCTGACTCCAATTTGCTTTACGCTTTAATGGGAACGCCTTCTTTCTATCTGCTGTTCGGTCCAGCACTTTCTCCAACCCTGGTCCAAACAGCAGGTCCCCTGTAAAGGGAATCCCGCAGAGTTTGGCTTTGGAGGCGCAGTCTCCCTGCCATGTCTTTAGCCATAGGGCCCTTCTTGTGGAATTGGCTAGTGCGGAGGATCTGGCAGCCATCCAAACCAGTTCTACTGAAGCATCTGCGATATACGCAATGCCTCGCAGCAGTGTGGGAAATGAAGCTAGGATCTGCTCTTTCGCAGCTCCTTCTTCAATGTGAGCCTGTAATTGGTTTAACCAGAATTCTATGTTCCTAGCCACCACCGTGACCGCCATAGCTGGCTTCAGGCTGCCCACTGTTGAGTCCCATGATTTAATAACGAGTTCATCCTTTTATCCATCTCCTCGGATAGAACCCCCATGTTCTCAAATGCCAAGTCCGTGTGCCTTGACACCTGCGGGAAGGCTGCATCTAATTTTAGAGTTTTGTTCCATACTGATGCTGGATCCTCTGCGAAGGGAAACCGTCTTTTTAAGGCCTTAGAAAAAAATGGTTTTCTTTCAGGTTGCTGCCATTCTTTCTTAATAGCCTCTATTAGGACCTCATGAACAGGAAAATTCCTCTTTTCCTGTTCCCTTAAGCCCTCATACATCTGATCGTGCAAGGATAATGGTTTCTTTTCTGTTGATATACCTAATGTGGTATAAATGGCCCCTAAAAGATGATCTACCTCTTCTAATGAGAGTTTAACAATTTTTATTTATCAAAACATTTTCAATAACACATTTATCCAACTTACAATATATACATCCAAATAATAAAACAATTCTATCATTTTTTATCAAAACATCATTCAAATTCCTTTTTCATTTAGGGTCTTCATATTTTTAAATCAAGGATGTAGAACCTATATCTAGAACCTATTTACCCCCCCCCCCTTCCCCACACTCATACCCATTCATACGAGAGAAAAAAAAAACAAACCCTTATTAAAGGGGATCTCTTCCCATTATGTTTTTTATTGTTTCTATATTGTCCTCAAAAGTCTCGAAGAGGCTCTGAACTCCTCCCATCTAGTCCATATATTCACTGTTTGTTTTTTTAACCCTTCTTCTATTATCATTCTTTCCTCCAGGGTACGCATCTCCACCATCTCACACTCCCATTCTGTAACAGACGGCACAAGTGTGTTTTTCCATTTTCTAGCTATAACCGTTCGGGCTGCTGTCAGAAAATATTTCAAAATTCCTTTTTTTATGTTTTTTATTGATCCTGGGATCATGGATAACACTGCTACTTGTATTTCTGGATACAAGTAGGTCCCAGTCAGTGCTCTAAAAATTTTAAATATTTTTTGCCAGAATGGTTGGATTTCTGAGCAATAGTACCAAATATGTGACATTGTGCCCTGCGTTGAGTGACATCTCCAACATATGTCTGTGTTGTCCGGATTCATTTTATGTAGGTCCACAGGGCATCTATACCATCTGGCTAAAATTTTGTAGTTTCTTTCCTGATGTTTAGCCGATATTGAGAGTTTATGAGTCGCTATAATTGCTTTTCCCCACATTTCTCTAGGAAATTCTATTCCCATCTCTAGTTCCCATTTTTTAACATATGGTAGCGTCTGTCTATTGTTTTCTGAAATTAAATATTTATAAATCTTAGATAAGACATGGGTGGGTCTAAGTTCTTGCAAGAAAATTTTTTCTAAATTTGTCAAAGGCCTATCTATTATGGATTCTTTTGTTAAAGATTCTATATACCCCTGGAGCAGACCGTATTGCATCCATTTATTTTTTTGTTCTACCCCCAACTTTTCCAATGGGAGGAGTTTATTCTCTTCCATCGTTTCTATTATCCTAGTGTCCCCACTTCTTTTCCATTTAAGAAATGTTTTAGCTTCAAGTGTCAGTGGAAACTCTGGATTGCTAAACAGTGGGGTCATTGGACCTCTATAAGTAGAACCACTCCCTCTTTTTATTATATTATCCCAAGCTTTTAATGTTGATACCACTAGGGAGGGCATCTCCCTCTCCGGTGGTCTTTGCGCTTTTTTAATCCAAGGGAGGGATTTTAACTTAAAGGCTGTAATATCCTCTTCGAGCTCCACCCACTGTTTATTATTTCTGTTGTGGAACCAGTCTACTATTCTGGTTATCATTATTGCTCTAAGATACATGTCTATATCTGGGAGGGCAAGACCGCCATCTTCTTTTGTTTTATTTAACACCGTTCATTTAATTCTGGGTGTCTTGCCTCCCCAAACAAATCTTCCTATTAATCTATGCAGTTTATCCAAAGTATTTGTTGAAGGAAAAATGGGTATTGCTTGAAGGACATATAATATTTTGGGCAGTATATCCATCTTTACTATACTTATTCTACCCATCCAGGAGAACGTCCCCTTTTCATATTGTTGTAACGTTCTCATAATTTTTTGCACCATTGGGACGTAATTATACTCCTGTAACTTGTCAAGATCAGAAGGGATATAGGTACCCAAATATTTAATTGTGTTCTCTTGCCATTTAAATGAGAAGTCTTTAAGGAGTTCCATCATAGCGCTTGGTAAGTTAATATTTAGAGCTTCAGATTTACTATAATTTACTTTGAAATTACTCAGTGTACCAAATCGATTAAATTCAGTTGTCAAGTTTGGTATTGATATCAATGGGTTTGTGATATATAGTAATATATTGTCTGCGTATACAGACATTTTATACTCCTTGTCTCCTACTTTAATTCCCTGTATATCCATATTTTTCCAGATCGCTATTAATAAATGCTCCATCACTAGTATATACAGTATTGGGGATAGCGGGCAACCCTGACGGGTTCCGTTTGTTATAGGGACTATCTCCGATAGATCGCTGTTCGCCCGAATCTTCGCTGTTAGATTCTTATATAGAGCCATTATTTTGTCCAAAAGTATAGGACCCAATCCCCATTGTATTAAGGTCTCTCTGAGGAAACTCCATCCCACCCTGTCAAATGATTTTTCAGCATCAATCGCCAATAGGCAGGATGGGATGGAGCCCCTTTTTGCATGTTCCACTAATGTGAGTGTTTTTAGAGTGTTATCTCTTGCTTCTCTCCCCTCTACAAAGCCCACTTGATCTAAGTGTATGAATACCGGCATTAAAGGGGCAAGTCTATTGGCAATTATTTTAGCATACACTCTTAGGTCGATGTTTGTTAGAGAGATAGGTCTATAGTTTCCACATAAAGTATGATCCTTCTCTGGTTTGGGTATAAGTGAAATATAGGCCTGCATACTTTGTGGAACAAAGGGCTGTGATGTGGATATTGCATTAAATGTCTGTCTCATAATAGGGATGAGTTCTTCTTTAAATGTTTTATAGAATCTTGGGGTAAAGCCGTCAGGGCCTGGACTTTTCCGCGGTACTAATGCATCAATTACATTTTGTATTTCTATCTATGAGAAGTACTGATATAAATGTACCCTATCTGTCAGAGCTAATACAGGAAGTGCTGTTTCTCTCACGTATTGTTCTATATTTTGTTGGATGCTCTCTGAATCACTATTCGTGACATGGTTAGGGATATTATATAGTTTCGTGTAAAAAGTCTGAAACTCTTTCAATATCTCTTTTGGATCGTATCTCATATTACCTTTATCTGATTTGATCTTAACAATAGGCTGTATATTGCCCCGATGGCGCAAAGCTCTTGCGAGAAGTTTACTTGGTTTATTACCCTGTTGATAGTTTAGGGCACGGTTACTATCTCTTATACGTAAGGTTTGCTCATTAATCAAAGTTTTTAGCTCTATTTTCTTCTCTGTTAACTCTATTAATATTTCACACACTGGATTTTGTTTATGTTGAGCTTCTATTATGGGTATTTCTTTTAATAGTTGGGTTATTTTGTTGCCTTTTAATTTTTTCATTCTAGCCCCGTGTTTTATAAGAAGGCCTCGGATTACACATTTTAGTGTTTCCCACTTGATCGGCAGTGAAGTAGTATCCTGCCTGTGATCGTGTAAGAAGTCTGATATTGCCTTCCTTATTTCTATCACACAAGTCTCATCATGAAGCAGATTATCATTGAGCTTCCAGTTCCCTTTATTATTGTTACCCCTAAGCAAGTCCAAAACCAAAAATACTGGTGCATGATCGGACCATATCGAACTATCTATTTCGGAAGATGAAGTCACCGCCATCGCCTTTTGGTTTATCAAAAAAAAGTCTAATCTATGATATGTCTTATGTGCTATTGATGAAATGTGAAATCCTTGTCTGTTGGGTGTAGTGCCCTCCATATATCAATCAACTGGTATTTTGCTATCATTTCTAAGAAGTTTTTCTTCTCCCTACCCATCTGTATTATTGAAGGTGCTGTATTATCCATTTCCCTATCAAGTACAAAATTAAAGTCTCCTCCAATTATTATTATCCCTTCGGCTTTTTCCATAAGCTGTTTCAGTATTTGTGTTCCTACTTTATATTGTCCTTGATTAGGTAAATATATATTAATAAATGTATACTTTTTGCCATATATAGTAAGTTTGAGTAGTATTGCTCTTCCATCCTTATCGTGCCATTCTTCCAGCATTTGGTGAGGTATTGTTTTATGTATTGCTATAGAGACGCCTTTTGATTTTGAGTATCCAAAGGAGTCATGATACCAAGTAGTGTAGAATCTATTTTGTAGATTTGGAACGTGGTCTGTACGGAAATGCGTCTCCTGGAAAAAGATTACCCCCACTTTTTGTTTATGAAGAGAGTACAGGACCTGTGACCTTTTTGTTGCTGAGTTAAGACCTCTAATATTATACGAGCATATTTTCATATTTTAGGACCAATAGAGCCAAATAAGAAGAGAAAGGGATAATAATAAAAAAAAACAAAAAAAAAACCACCCACTCACACTCACCTCACCCGCACTCTATCCTATATCTATTGACTAAAAAAAAAAGAAAAGTCTTTCTTACTATCTAAGTAAGTTCCCTACTACGGGGGGTTTTGAGTCTGGTGACCAAGGGTCGCCTCTCGACCGCTGACCTCCTGCTGCATTTTACCATTTTTTTCTTTATCTTTCTCTTATTTTGGATCTCTTTCGTCTCTATTTTCTTTAACTCTCTCTTTCCCTTCCTACCCTCTCTTTTCTTAGGGAGGGGTGTAGGGGGGGGGGGGGGAGTCACTATGATACTTCCCAGATATTTATCCTTTTAACCTTATAATAATGAGAAAAAAAAAAACCAAACCCATCCTGTGTTACTGTTTACTGTATACCTACTACGTACATAATTACCATTTCATATCACTTAGTGCCTAAACTTATAAAAATTGTTATTTACCTGTGTGTACATTACATAACTCTTAATGTGGACAACGTAAAAAAATGTGTATAATCTCCATTGTGTTGTGTAAAGAGAGAAAAAAAAAAACCCATGTCATCTTGTGTATAAAACTTTTCATAAACACATTTCATATATCCCGTTGTATTATAGCATACATTTATATCTTCTCTGTGTTGGAAAGGAAGAGAAAGAGAAAAAAAAAAAAAAAAAAAACACCCATCCTGTGTTGTTGTTTACTCTATACCTACTATGTACATAACACTTAGTGCATAAACTTATAAAAACTGCTATCTACCTTTGTATACATTACATAGCTCTTAATGTGGACAACATATAAAATGTGTATTATCTCCTTAATGTTGTGTAAGGAGAAAAAAAAAAAAAAAACCCACCCTGTGCTATAATTTACTATATACCTACTAAATATATGTTACAATTTCATATCTCATTGGTGCATACATTTATGAAAATTATTATCTACCTATGTGTGCATTGCATATCTCTTGGTGCAAACAACATAAAAAATGTGTTATCTCCTATTGTGTTGTGTAAGGAGAGAGAGAAGAAAAAAAATAAAAAGTAAAAAAAAAAACAAAAAAAAAAAAAACCCTCATGTCATCTTATGTATAAAACTAGTTACAGTGTATAAAAATACACTATAAATAATTACATTATTATATAGCTTATGAAAATCAATACCTCCAAACACCTTTCATATATCCCATTGTAATCTAACGTTCATCTATATATTATCTTTTCTGTGTTGGAGAAAAAAAAAAAAAACACAACCCCTACCCCCAAACCACAAAAAACCTTTATATCAAGGATCCAGATTATCCAGTTATTATACTCCTCTTCCCCATTTTCTCATCTCATCCCCCCTCCCTCTTCCCTCTCAAGGGCCCCCTTATATTTTCTTGAATGTTTGCATATATTTTATGGGCCAGTCCGGCAATGCTAACTCTGATATTCCTAAAACCGCTAAAAATTCCGGTAAGTCCTCCAGATCTCTGAATGAGATAGTCTGTCCTTCCTTTTGAATTTGTAGCTGAAATGGAAATTTCCATCTATAATGAATATTATTTTTTATTAATTGCTCCACCAGGGGCTTTAGGGCTCTTCTGCGATCCAATGTATATTTTGATATATCTTGAAAAAGCAGGAGCGGTTCTCCATCAAATTGGATATTTTTATTTTGGCGGGCTGCAAGCATTACTTTATCCTTGATATGGGAATAGTGCATTTTGCAAATGATATCCAGAGGTTTATTAATGTCAGGCTTCCTAGTTCCTGCTACCCGATGTGCTCGTTCAATAATTAGATCTTTTATGTCAATGTCCTGGGTAATTTCCTGCAATATTTTTTGTAGTGTTGCTACAAGCTCTTTTGGGCCCACTGTCTCCTTTAGACCTCTGATTCTTATGTTGGATCTTCTGCTTCTGTTCTCCTGTTCGTCTAAGTTGTTTATTATTTGTTTTAATTGGGTTCCTTGCTTCTGTATTTTTTCTTTCATCTTTAGCAGTTCCTGTTCCGCTTTTGACACTCTTATCTATTATGTCCATCTTTTCTTGCATATTTTTTGTAGATATTTTAAGCTCTTGAATCTCTTCCTTATATGATTTTTCTAGCCTATGTACCTATTGATCCATATCTGCCCTAGTAGGAAGCGAACGGATGTAAGCTCTTATATCCCATTTTTCTTTATCTTCCTCTTTTTGTTCACTTGAAGACCCTGTTGTGTCCATTAATGAGCTATTTCTGGGATGGTTTAATTGCTCTTCCCCTGATAATCTGGATGTTTCTATTGGTTCTGCTATATTAGACAGGTCATGCGATGTTTGTAACATCTGCGTTACCTGAGGGGAGTGTAGCTGTAACTGTAATTGTTGAAAAAATTCCTTAATATCCGTTGTTTGTGTTGGTTGTACCAACGCTGTATCCTGGCCTAGGCCAACAAGGCCCAGGCCTAGGGCAGCACTTTGCAAGGGGGCAGCACGGAAAGAGTCCCCGCCGGCTTGCGCTACACTGTTAGTGTAGCACCAGTCTTATGGGGTGGACTGGGCTGAGAGGCAAATTAGTCTAGCGCCCCCATAAAGCGGTCTCACTGCTTCAGTATGCGGGCGGCTGGCATTCCGCAACTGTGGGGGGGGGCGCCACTTCTCATTTTGACTGTTCTCTCATCCTGGACCAAAAACCTTCCTCACTGTGCTATATGTTATCTGCTGCACCGCTGGCATGGTTATATCTTCTTATGCCCCGTACACACGGTCGGATTTTCCGACGGAAAATGTGTGATAGGACCTTGTTGTCGGAAATTCCGACCGTGTGTAGGCTCCATCACACATTTTCCATCGGATTTTCCGACACACAAAGTCTGAGAGCAGGATATAAAATTTTCCGACAACAAAATCCGTTGTCGGAAATTCCGATCGTGTGTACACAAATCCGACGCACAAAGTGCCACGCATGCTCAGAATAAATAAAGAGATGAAAGCTATTGGCCACTGCCCAGTTTATAGTACCGACGTACGTGTTTTACGTCACTGCGTTTAGAACGATCGGATTTTCCGTCAACTTTGTGTGACCATGTGTATGCAAGACAAGTTTGAGCCAAACATCCGTCGGAAAAAATCCTAGGATTTTGTTGTCGGAATGTCCGAACAAAGTCCGACCGTGTGTACGCCCTATTAGTCCTCTCCATAAAATTATCAGAAATTTGTGCTTAAAGTAGAACTATAGCCACCACTTTTTTTTCATTTTGGATAGAGTAAGGGAGGGTGATAACCCTTGTCAGTTTATTTTTTACCATCCCTGTCCCATTGCAGAGATTTCCATTCACTTCCTGCCCCATATCAATCAGGAAGTGAGAGGAAATCTATGCAAATTAAGGAAATCTATTGCCCCCCCAGGCCCTCAGAACTAGTGTCCCCACTTGAAAATTTCAGGGCGGGTCTTAAACAGCAAGGGGTGTGGCCTTGACAGGAAGTGGTGGGTCATATTTAAATTAGGGGGTGCACAAGTTTAGTCAGGCCTAGGGCAGCACAAAACCTAAATACACTACTGGGTTGTACCCCTGTAGTGCTTTTATTAATACCTTCTGTTTTATCCTTTTTACCTTTTTGAGGCTGTGGGGTCTTACTGCTCTTCTTGGGGGCCATGTTTCTTTCTTTCCCTTTCCCTCCCCTTCTTTTTTATAAAAAGAAAAAAAAAAAACAAGATGCAGGACAAGTGGAGGCAAGGGGGTGCTTTAAGGAATCCTGTAGTTTGTTACCTACTGCTTGCTTTTGTGTTCCCTTTAACCACTTGCCGACCGCCTCACGCATATATACGTGAGCAGAGCGGCACGGGCAGGCAAAATCACGTACCTGGTACGTGAATGCCTTCCCGCGGGCGGGGGGTCCAATCGGACCCCCCCCGGTGCCATCGGCGGTCGGCGTTTGGTTGGAAGCGATGAGAGACGAGGGGGAGACCATCCGATCGTGGCCCCCCCTCGCGATCGCTCCCAGCCAATGAGAAACATCCCCTGCCTCTGTATAGTACACAGAGGCAGAGGATGTGATGTCATCTCTCCTCGGCTGGCCAGTTTCCGTTCCAGCGCCGAGGAGAGAAGACATGTAAGTGCACCAACACTCACACACAACACAGTAGAACATGCCAGGCACACTAAACACCCCAGATCCCCCCCCGATCGCCCCCCGATCCCCCCCCAATCACCCCCCCCTGTCACAAACTGACACCAAGCAGGTTTTTTTTTTTTCCTGATTACTGCATAGTGTCAGTTTGTGACAGTTACAGTGTTAGGACAGTTAGTATTAGCCCCCTGTAGGTCTAGGGTACCCCCCTAACCCCCCCTAATAAAGTTTTAACCCCTTGATCACCCCCTGTCGCCAGTGTCGCTAAGCGATCATTTTTCTGATCGCTGTATTAGTGTCACTGGTGACGCTAGTTAGGAACGTAAATATTTAGGTTCGCCGTCAGCGTTTTATAGCGACAGGGACCCCCATATACTACCTAATAAATGTTTTAACCCCTTGATTGCCCCCTAGTTAACCCTTTCACCACTGATCACCGTATAACTGTTACAGGTGACGCTGGTTAGTTTGTTTATTTTATATAGTGTCAGGGCACCCACCGTTTATTACCGAATAAAGGTTTAGCCCCCTGATCGCCCGGCGGTGATATGCGTCGCCCCAGGCAGCGTCAGATTAGCGCCAGTACCGCGAACACCCACGCACGCACCGTACACGCACCGTACACCTCCCTTAGTGGTATAGTATCTGAACGCATCCTACCCAACGAACCCCCCCAAAAAAGATGTGTCTGCAGCAAGCGCGGATATAGACGTGACACCCGCTATTATTGTCCCTCCTGTCCTGACAATCCTGGTCTTTGCACTGGTGAATGTTTTGAACGCTACCATTCACTAGTTGAGTATTAGCGTAGGGTACAGCATTGCACAGACTAGGCACACTTTCACAGGGTCTCCCAAGATGCCATCGCATTTTGAGAGACCCGAACCTGGAACCGGTTACAGTTATAAAAGTTACAGTTACAAAAAAAAAAAGTGTAAAAAAAAAAAAAACACAAACAAAAATAAAAAAAAATAGTTGTCGTTTTATTGTTCTCTCTCTCTCTATTCTCTCTCTATTGTTCTGCTCTTTTTTACTGTAGTCTATTCGGCAATGTTTTATTGTTATTATGTTTTATCATGTTTGCTTTTCAGGTATGCAATTTTTTATACTTTACCGTTTACTGTGCTTTATTGTTAACCATTTTTTTGTCCTCAGGTACGCCATTCACGACTTTGAGTGGTTATACCAGAATGATGCCTGCAGGTTTAGGTATCATCTTGGTATCATTCTTTTTAGCCAGCGGTCGGCTTTCATGTAAAAGCAATCCTAGTGGCTAATTAGCCTCTAGACTGCTTTTACAAGCAGTGGGAGGGAATGCCCCCCCCCACCGTCTTCCGTGTTTTTCTCTGGCTCTCCTGTCTCAACAGGGAACCTGAGAATGCAGCCGGTGATTCAGCCAGCTGACCATAGAGCTGATCAGAGACCAGAGTGGCTCCAAACATCTCTATGGCCTAAGAAACCGGAAGCTACAAGCATTTTATGACTTAGATTTCGCCGGATGTAAACAGCGCCATTGGGAAATTGGGGGAGCATTTTATCACACCGATCTTGGTGTGGTCAGATGCTTTGAGGGCAGAGGAGAGATCTAGGGTCTAATAGACCCCAATTTTTTCAAAAAAGAGTACCTGTCACTACCTATTGCTATCATAGGGGATATTTACATTCCCTGAGATAACAATAAAAATGATTTAAAAAAAAAAAAATGAAAGGAACAGTTTAAAAATAAGATAAAAAAGCAAAAAAAAATAAAGAAAAAAAAAAAAAAAAAAAAAAGCACCCCTGTCCCCCCTCCTCTCGCGCTAAGGCGAACGCAAGCGTCGGTCTGGCGTCAAATGTAAACAGCAATTGCACTATGCATGTGAGGTATCACCGCGAAGGTCAGATCGAGGGCAGTAATTTTAGCAGTAGACCTCCTCTGTAAATCTAAAGTGGTAACCTGTAAAGGCTTTTAAAGGCTTTTAAAAATGTATTAATTTTGTTGCCACTGCACGTTTGTGCGCAAGTTTAAAGCATGTCATGTTTGGTATCCATGTACTCGGCCTAAGATCATCTTTTTTATTTCATCAAACATTTGGGCAATATAGTGTGTTTTAGTGCATTAAAATTTAAAAAAGTGTGTTTTTTCCACAAAAAATGCGTTTGAAAAATCGCTGCGCAATTACTGTGTGAAAAAAAAAAAATGAAACACCCACCATTTTAATCTGTAGGGCATTTGCTTTAAAATAATATATAATGTTTGGGGGTTCAAAGTAATTTTCTTGCAAAAAAAAAAAAATTTTTTCATGTAATCAAAAAGTGTCAGAAAGGGCTTTGTCTTCAAGTGCTTAGAAGAGTGGGTGATGTGTGACATAAGCTTCTAAATGTTGTGCATAAAATGCCAGGACAGTTCAAACCCCCCCAAATGACCCCATTTTGGAAAGTAGACACCCCAAGCTATTTGCTGAGAGTCATGTCGAGTCCATGGAATATCTTATATTGTGACACAAGTTGCGGGAAAGAGACAAATTTTTTTTTTTTTTTTTTGCACAAAGTTGTCACTAAATGTTATATTGCTCAAACATGCCATGGGGATTTGTGAAATTACACCCCAAAATAAATTCTGTTGCTTCTCCTGAGTACGGGGATACCACATGTGTGGGACTTTTTGGGAGCCTAGCCGCGCACGGGACCCCGAAAACCAAGCACCGCCTTCAGGCTTTCTAAGGCCGTAAATTTTTGATTTCACTCTTCACTGCCTATCACAGTTTCGGAGGCCATGGAATGCCCAGGTGGCACAAACCCCCCCCCAAATGACCCAATTTTGGAAAGTAGACACCCCAAGCTATTTGCTGAGAGGTATAGTGAGTATTTTGCAGACCTCACTTTTTGTCACAAGGTTTTGAAAATTGAAAAAAGAAAAAAAAAAAAATTGTTTTCTGGTCTTTCTTCATTTTCAAAAACAAATGAGAGCTGCAAAATACTCACCATGCCTCTCAGCAAATAGCTTAGGGTGTCTACTTTCCAAAATGGGGTCATTTGGGGGGGGGGTTGTGCCATCTTGGCATTTTATGGCCTTCAAAACTGTGATAGGTAGTGAGGAGTGAAATCAAAAATGTGTGCCCTTAGAAATCCTGAAGGTGGTGCTGGGTTTTCGGGGCCCCGTACGCGGCTAGGCTCCCAAAAAGTGCCACACATGTGGTATCCCTGTACTCAGGAGAAGCAGCTGAATGTATTTTGGGGTGCAATTCCACATAGCCCATGGCCTATGTGAGCAATATATCATTTAGTGACAACTTTTTGTAAATTTTTTATTTTTTTGTTTTTTTTGTCATTATTCAATCACTTGGGACAAAAAAAATAAATATTCAATGGGCTCAACATGCCTCTCAGCAATTTCCTTGGGGTGTCTACTTTCCAAAATGGGGTCATTTGGGGGGGTTTGTACTGCCCTGCCATTTTAGCACCTCAAGAAATGACATAGGCAGTCATAAACTAAAAGCTGTGTAAATTCCAGAAAATGTACCCTAGTTTGTAGACGCTATAACTTTTGCGCAAACCAATAAATATACGTTTATTGACATTTTTTTTACCAAAGACATGTGGCCGAATACATTTTGACCTAAATGTATGACTAAAATTTAGTTTATTGGATTTTTTTTATAACAAAAAGTAGAAAATATCATTTTTTTAAAAAATTTTCAGTCTTTTTCCGTTTATAGCGCAAAAAATAAAAACGGCAGAGGTGATCAAATACCATCAAAAGAAAGCTCTATTTGTGGGAAGAAAAGGACGCAAATTTCGTTTGGGTAGAGCATTGCATGACCGCGCAATTAGCAGTTAAAGCGACGCAGTGCCGAATTGTAAAAAGTGCTCTGGTCAGGAAGGGGGTAAATCCTTCCGGGGCTGAAGTGGTTAATTCAGTGGTTTATGTTTTTCTTTTTTTTTTTCCTTCTTTCTTTTCCTTTCCTTTCCTCCTTCCCTTCCCCCTCCTTCTCCCCCTACCACTGATATATGTGTCAATCAGAAAAAACGGCTGTAGAACTTTCCTTTCCTTTTCCTTTCCTCTTCTCTCTTCCTTTCTCCTTCCCCTTTCTTTCTTCCTTTCTCTCTTTATGTATTTGGTTTATTTATAAGAGCTATATCTTTTATGTCCTTAATGTGTAACAAGGATTTCCCAACAACCAAACATTTCAGGAGATGACACAGGAGACCAAGGAAACAGGATTTTTTACCGCTCCTATGTCCTACCTGCAGCTCCTATCTCCGTTCTGTGTTCTGTGGCTTTCAGTGAGCTGTTAGCTTAATAGTAGCTTAGCTTAGTAGTGGTAGTAGTAAGGCAGCTGACCTTTATGTTTTGGAGATCCGACCGCTCTCTGCCGCTCCGTTCCTGGTGAATCTGCCGGAGAGGACGCTCTCAGACGAGGACCACTGTCGTCCGCTACCGCAGACCTACAGAGACTCCCGCCTCCCCGCGTCCGCTGTCTCCCGACTCTGTTCCCAAGGAACTCCAGGCACTCCACAGGCACTCCACAGGCTTGTCTCCCATCGCATCATATCTCCCGCGGATCTCCGCTCCTAAGAATCCCGGATGCCGCCTCTACCGCTCACGCTGCCGCCCCTGAACTGTAGCGATTTCAGCTGGATAGGTAAGAGGGGGATTGCTCAGAAGGAAGCCGGAGACATATCAAAAACATACACCGGCTGTGTAGACGTCAGACGCCCAATGTTTGCAGCATGTCAGTCCACGGTCTGCCTAAGCGGCCATCTTGGTCAGCAGCTCCTCCCCCCAATCACCATCTCGAATGAGCTTGTCTAATGAGAGTTTGTATCGGGATGGCTTTCTGGAATCCCCATCCAGAGCTTCACCCTCAGAATCTTGGGAGCCGGATGTTGCACTGTCAGGTTCCTCTTCCACCTCCTCTCTAGGGGCTACTGAAGGACCTGCGCTATTGGAGGGTATTGCCTGCGTTTTTGGTAACGTTGTCTGTGTGGGGGAGCAGTCTGAAGCTGTGGCATTTGAAACCCTTCAAAAAAGGTTTTGAAGGATTCGAAAGTATTGGACAATTCCTTAACAGATGCCGCCAGCTGACCCTGCTCTGAAGAATGTTCTTATACTAACTTACTAATACATTCCTTACATAACGCCTTCCCCTAGGAATCTCTAAGGGTAACTTTACAGGAAGGGCACCTCCTTTTTGAAATATGAGGGGCCCTGGTTTTGTCTGTTTTCTGAAAAGACGCAAGAAAAAACCCCACAGAATTAATACACAGTACCCTCCCCTGCATAATTGCAGGAGTGCAACATGTTCATCTGGGCTTGCCTCACCAGGAGCCCTATGAACCACCCTCTGACACCGGAGGGTCCTTTACCTACCCCCCATTGCATATGTCCCACATTGCTAAAGGTAGAGGGGGGGGGTGGTGGGTTCAGGACAGGGGAGCTCCACCCTAGGTTCCCCTTACCTTTACATGGCTGGAGCTGGTCTCTGCTGGAGCAGTGCGGTCTGATTCCTCTGCATCTGCCATTCTCATGTCACCTCCGGAGCCTCTGCTGTCTCTACAGCATGAAGGGCTCCTCTCCAGCCCATGCCTGGCTCCTTTTCAATGTTCGCGGCCGGAACCGGAAGCCGCGAACCCGGAAGTGCATGCCCCTTCGGCCGATAAGATATCACCCGCCATAGGCCGTGCAATCCCAGTACCCGGCAAGGTTGCTGTTTTCACACGCTGCTGGGGGCATGGGACTGCAGGAACTGTGCTCCGTTCCACTGCGCTCGGTGTTTGAAAAGGCACCCCCCTGACCTCCACCTGCACTCAGGGATGTGGGGGTGGCAATAGAAGGAAACGTTTTTGCCCAGGTTAGTGAAACAACCGCTGTGGGTCTGCACACTAAAATCCTCCCTGGTTTGTCCTAGGAGTCTCTAATCCTCTTTTAGGACATGCTGCCTGAGCCTCCCTCTGGCTCCCTTGGCTTGGTTCCTATCTTGTCTCCCCTCTGGAGGAAACACAAAAAACTGTGGAGCCAGCAGGGGAGGAGGAAATTTATAGAAGCTGGCGCAGTGTTTCCTACAGAGGGGAGGAGCCAAGGTCTCTCAGGTGGCTGTCCTGAAAGACGATTATGGGAAAAATGCAGATGTGCGTGTCAGGAATACATGTATAATTGTGCGCTTTCCTGACCTGCACAGAAACATGCTGCTCTTTAGCAGATGCACAAGGCACCATTAAATCTTAAAGGCACCCCCACGCATCGGCACTCATGAATGGGCTGCTGAACCCGTGAAGTATGCATGCAAACAAGTACGAGTGTGAACCTAGGCTTATAAAATGGCAGCATGTGCTTGTGTCATGCTTGCAGTTTTGGGTTCTTGTGCAAAGAAACTTGAAATAATGTTTTATTAAATTTACATCAAACATGTATCACTCACCATCCAGCAATTCTTTGTTCAAGTTTGCTCGATCAACTGATAGGATATACTGAAGTGAAAAATAATGATTTTTATAAAACACATATACACACACACACCACATTTTAAATGTACAAAACTAAAATATGCATAAATATTTAATCACCAGGTCAAAAAAAAGCCATCATAGTATACATTACAGAAAATCTGACAAGGAGAACAATGGAATAACTCTACTGCTATGGAATTTTACATGAATGAAGCAAACATTTGGTAAACTTTAAACTGATAACCTTTAAAGGCTGGAGAATTTTGGGTACCATAGTTTTGTGATTTCAAGAGTACACGCAATTTTAAGCCTTGACATGTTTGAGATCTATTTTCTTGACTTTAGACCGTAAACGGCTCAGGAGCAGGGAATAGTGTGCAGTAATGTGATTCCATACAGCAAATTTGTATAACATTACCTGGTGTCGCTTTCCATAAGGTATAGAGTATATTTTTCCATTACGGGTATGAATCATTCTAGCATACATTGGAATGCCCTTGGCTACAATCTGTAAAAACAAAAAAACAAAGTAATTTTTTTTAACCTCTTAACCTTCGGAAGGTTTTACCCTCTTCATGCCCAGAGCATTTTTTGCTATGCAAAACGGTGCTACTTTAAGTGGAATTTGCACGGACATGCAACACTGTATGCAAATTAAATTTAGATACATTTTTCACACAAATAGAGCTTTCTTTTAGTGGTATTTGATCACCACTGGGTTGTTTTTTTTAATATATAAAAAATAGACAAAACACAATATTTTCTGCTTTCTGTTCTAAAGCATGTCCAATTAAAAAAAAAAAAAATCTAAAATCTAAAAGTTTTTAAAAATCTAATTGATATATAAAAGCTTAGGCCAAAATGTAGTCGGCTACATGTCTTTGGCAAAAAAAAATAAAGAAGTATATACCAGCAAAATGACCAAAAATGCCCCTAGGCATCTGGTAAAAAATTATTCTTGCCAGTTAAACCTTTTTTTATCACAGCAGTGCCAGTCTGCCTTCTCAAACATGAATGCAGCTGCTATAGACACTGGGAAAGCTGTGCGGGCCGCCTGCCCGCGTCCTGGCAATGATGACTTTATCATTGGTTGCGAAGGGCCTGACACCAGCACAGCTTGCTGGGATGGGATGTTTCCTGCTCCTCTCTTGGTGCACGTGTAGCTGTGTGAGAAGGGAGAAGAGAAAAAGACTGAGGAGTTCCAAACTGTCGGTAAAGCGAGAGTTAATGATCAGAGCCCTGGAGGCTTCTCCCAGACTGCTGACCTGCTTGGCATCCTCCTACAGTGCAGGACTGTACAAGTAAATAGCAACTGGATATAAATAAGCATTTCTCTGGGCAGTGCTGGTGCCGAAGCCAAACATGAAAAAGGGAAAGTCAGCCATTTTATATATATATATATATATATATATATATATATATATATATATATATAATTATTACTACTACTTTACAACGTTAAATATATACACACACACACTGTATCTCACAAAAGTGCGTACACCCCTCACATTTTTGTAAATATTTTATTCTCTCTTTTCATGTGACAACACTGAAGAAATGACACTTTGCTACAATGTAAAAGTAGTGAGCGTACAGCTTGTATAACAGTGTAAATTTGC
This sequence comes from Aquarana catesbeiana, assembly GCF_042186555.1. Taxonomy (NCBI): domain Eukaryota; kingdom Metazoa; phylum Chordata; class Amphibia; order Anura; family Ranidae; genus Aquarana; species Aquarana catesbeiana. The sequence continues at coordinate 457,563,220 of NC_133327.1, forward strand.
TGTCCCCTCAAAATAACTCAACAGCCATTAATGTCTAAACTGCTGGCAACAAAAGTGAGTACACCCCCTAAGTGAAAATGTCCAAATTGGGCCCAATTAGCCATTTTACCTCACCGGCGTTATGTGACTCTTTGGTGTTACAAGGTCTCAGGTGTGAGTGGGGAGCAGGTGTGTTAAATTTGGTGTTATCGCTCTCACTCTCTCATACTGGTCACTGAATGTTCAACATGGCACATCATGGCAAAGAACTCCGAGGATCTGAAAAAAAAAAGAATTGTTGCTCTACATAAAGATGGCCTAGGCTATAAGAAGATTGCCAAAACCCTGAAACTGAGCTGCAGCACGGTGGCCAAGACAATACAGCAGTTTAACAGGACAGGTTCCACTCAGAACAGGCCTCACCATGGTTGACCAAAGAAGCTGAGTGCACATGCTCAGTGTCATATCAAGAGGTTGTCTTTGGGAAATAGACATATGAGTGTTGCCAGCATTGCTGCAGAGGTTGAAGGGGTGGGGGGGTCAGCCTGTCAGTGCTCAGACCATACGCCGCACACTGCATCAAATTGGTCTGCATGGCTGTCGTCCCAGAAGGAAGCCTTTTCTAAAGATGATGCACAAGAAAGCCGGCAAATCAGCTTGCTGAAGACAAGCAGACTAAGGACATGGATTACTGGAACCATGTCCTGTGGTCTGATGAGACCAATATAAACTTATTTGGTTCAGATGGTGTCAAGCGTGTGTGGCGGCAACCAGATGAGGAATACAAAGACAAGTGTGTCTTGCCTACAGTCAAGCAGGGTGGTGGGAGTGTCATGGTCTGGGGCTGCCGGCACTGGGCAGCTACAGTTCATTGAGGGAACCAAGAATGCCAACATGTACTGTGACATACTGAAGCAGAGCATGATCCCCTCCCTTCAGAGACTGGGCAGCAGGGCAGTATTCCAACATGATAATGACCCTAAATACACGTCCTAAATGACCACTGCCTTGCTAAAGAAGCTGAGGGTAAAGGTGATGGACTGGCCAAGCATGTCTCCAGACCTAAACCCTATTGAGCATCTGTGGGGCATCTTCAAACGGAAGGTGGAAGAGCGCAAGGTCTCTAACAACCACCAGTTCCGTGATGTCATCATGGAGGAGTGGAAGAGGACTCCAGTGGCAACCTGTAAAGCTCTAGTGAACTCCAAGACAGGGAGGACAAGATGAGATTGAGCCGAACCAGCAACTTGGAAGTTAATGGCATACTGCGGGCATGACTTACTGGGTCTCACGGGGCAGTTGCGTATGACATGGCCTGCTCCTCCACAGTAAAGGCACAGATTGGCTTCACGCCGGTGTTTTTCGCCAGGAGTGAGTGGAGACCAGACCAAACCCAGTTGCATGGATTAAATTTCAGTGGAGGAAGAAGGAACTGGAGAGGGTGAATGAACTGGGGGAATTCTTAGTAGCATCCAGGTAGGCAGGGAGGACTGGAAGCGTTCGGAGCGCCGTTCTCACAAGCGTCTGTCCAATTTAATGGCCAGTTGAATCAAGTCTTCCAAGGAGGTAGGAGTTTCAACCCGTGCCAGCTCCTCTTTAAGTGTTTCTGAAAGACCCTGACGGTACTGGTATTTGAGGGCGGCCTCATTCCAACCAGTATTCCCGGACCATTTTCCGAACCCGACAGTGTAGTCCTTCACTGGTCTCTTTCCTTGGGACAAGGTGTGCAGGATGGTTTCGGCGGCGGCTGTGCGCTGGGGATCATCATAGACTTAAATAAAGTTTCCACAGAGTTGAGTAGGGGGCTTTTCTGTTCCAGGAGATTATGGGCCCATGCTTGGGATTCCTCAGACAGTAAAGAGATAATTACCCCCACTTTTACTGTTTCAGCATAAAAAGTCTTAGGCTGGAGGGCCAGATACAACAGACAGGCGTTTTTAAATGCCCTGAATTTCTTCCAGTTTACTGAGAATAGCACTGGTGTGGGGACCCTTGGTTCAGGGAGAGTCATTACCACTGCAGGAGCTGTATTGGCTCGATCCTGTGTGGAGGACGCCCCACTGAAGGATGCTGGAACTGCATCTGCAGGAGCAGGAGACACTGTCAGGTGTTGGAGACGGACTTCAATTTGGAAATAGCCCTCTTGAAGCCTCTGGACTGCCTGTGTGAGCTGTAACCTGCTGGCACAGAGCCTCAAGGGGGGAACCAGCTCTGTCAGCCTCTGACATGGCTGGTTTGTACTGTCAGGTACTCACCAAGGCCGAGATGCTGAGAGCGGCTCCCCTTGCAGCGGAGCTCACTCTACCCCTGAAAGTGGTACAGAGGGTGTAGGGCACAGAGAGGCACGGGTCACCAGCAGGTAGATGGGACTTGCATTATGATCTCCTGTAGGGCTGATGCACCGTGCAAGGGTGGACTTAGCACCGAGCTGGAATAGGAAGACCAGCCAGGGCGCTAACACCATAGATCCAGCAGTGTTTTGGGGAGGAAGCTGAGGGTCAAACACAGAAAGTCCAGCAGAAGCAAGTCCTTTAACACAAGCCAGGTTCATGCACAGGAAGCATGTAGTAGAGGAGTCCTTAGACAAGTCGGGGTCAAAGTACTGGAGAAAATCAAAGCAGGTTAGGGTCAATCCGGGTCACAACAGGAAAACACAGGTTAGCAGAACTTGGGACAAGAAAACAGGAAGCTGAAAGACAAACGAGCAATTAGACAAGGGGCTGGACCACATTTTATAGGCCAGCCAGCGGGAACTCACATTGTGCGCGATTCGCGCGCGCGGCCACAGCCGTCACTCGGTGCGGCCCGCACCGCTTTGCAACGCCACTCACCGGTCCCACTCGGCTGCGGGCCCCATAGCACCCGCATGGGTCGCTATGGCGGTAGTTCCGCCACTGCTCTACACACAAACTTTTTAACCCACTGGTGCTGATATATAGGAAGAAAGAAGCTTTCTTCCTCTAAATCGTACCAGCTTCTCTCCGATTCTCCACCTCTGAGCTGAAGAATCTGGGGAGATGAGATTTCAATGTAATGGCTGTGAGATCTTCAGATCTAACTTTTATAAACTGGCCGTTTGGGACAGAACAGTTATGTGCTGTGATGAGTACATGTGCTCTGCTCCTCATCTCAGCTACATAAACCGGTACACAGGAGAGATCAGCCGTGATCCTGAGAATCTGTTTCATAAATGGACATCAGTGTCCCTGATCACCACCACACCAGTTACACTGTATTTTTCTTATCACCAACCCATCAGTCAGTGTCTCCAGAGAACTGTAGGTTAGCAGCAGTGTTCCTTATTGATACTACACTAGTCCTCAATGTCACCAGATCAGTGTAAGCTAGCAACTGTGTTTCTGGTCACTGCCACATCCGTCCAGTGTTGCCTCTGCCTGCTGCCTTTACTATCCCTGGGCTGTTTATTAACCATGTTTCTACCTGTTGCCTGGACCGATCCTTTACCTGTTTGTTAACCACGTGTGTGCTCTATCACTTGACGCTAGTTCTCACTAGCACACACATAGATATACACACATACTTTGCCTCCAAGAGAAAAGGTCTCACCACTCATTAGTGCTACTACCAGTGGAGCACTATTTGAAACTAATCTTTAACAGCATTGGTTTGATAAGTGAATGATGTATCGTTAGCAAGAAAAAAGGAAACGCAAAACAGTGTACTCAGGAGGCCACACATATGCACACAATACAACATTTTAGTAAACTAAAAATTTAAACTGAACTAAAATATTCACAAAATTTCCCATCCTATAAAAACCAGGACATGAAGCCCCCTAGATCAAAATAAGAACTTACATGCAAAAAACAGGTGGTGTATAATCATTACAAAAATATGTAAATTAAGGAAAAATTACCTTTTCTTCCAACCCAACAGCTTTAAGAGCTTGGCGTCCTCTGTGTGAAAGTGCCAAATTGATACTTCTCCCACTCACAATTTTGGCTTTTCTAATATCTGTTAAAAATGCAATAATTAGCACAATGGATATTCTCAAATGAGGTGTATGTATTAAATACATATTAGGCCCCATTCACACTTGTGCGACTTCCCATGCGACTTTGGACCCCAAAGCCACATGACAAGTCGCACCCCATGTTAGTCTTTCCTGCAAGATGCCAACACACCTGGCTCCAACTGAGAATTCCCCAAACAAGGGTGGAGGAGAACATTATGCTGTCCCTCCAAAAGCTCCCTCCAACGGAATATTGAACACAGCTGCAATCCCTGTGTAAACACTCAGACACAGAGCCACAGCTTGGCCCCTTCCCCCTCACTTGCTCACTGACTGATTGCTCACACGCTGTGTGTCTCAGCCAATCAGGAGGGAGATTCCCGGACAGCCTAGTCTCTCGTGCAAAAGTCGCTGGATCAAGATGGGGCTCAGGCAAGTATTAGGGTGGCTGAGGGGGGCTGCTGCACACAGGTTTATCTTAATGCATTCTATACAATAAAATAAAAAACCTTCTGCCTTTGAAACCACTTTAATCCTGCACAGCACAGCAGACAGCCAGGTGATGCAGAGATAGTAGGGGCTATGGCACCGCTGTGCCTCTTTTGTCTCTGCCTGATCCTGGCTCTAGGTCTAGATTTATTTTAGTAGGTATGAACGTAGGTATGGCTTAAATTGTTTGGGTTCATATCCTGTGCCATTGATGTGGTGTAGAACGATTAATATACAGTAAGTTTTGGTATAGTTAGGGCTTTTTTACCTCACAAAATAGGTGCAAGTACTCCCTCCTTCTGTGTCACTCCTTGTCCCAGCCTATCCGCCTCCAAGCATCACCCCTTGGTTCCACCCCCTAGCTACCTCCCAGTACCATCCCTTTGAGAAAACAGAACCAAGTATCCTTTTTGATGCTTCCTAAGTAATTTGTATGTAATTTGGTGAAACTGAGAAAATCAGTAAAATAGATACACTGCAGCCAGCAAAAATACCCCCGTACAACAAAAGATCTCCCCAGCAACAATAAACCACCTGCAACAAAATACTCCCACAGCAACAATAGATCCCTCCCAAAACAGTAGATCCCTCCCAGCAACAATTGGCATCCCAGCAACATAAGACCCTTCTTAGCAACAATACACCCCTCCCTCAATAACGGATACACCCAGCAAATCCCTTGGCAGCCAGCATTATTAGCCCCTTAGCACACCCCAGCACCCAGTGTCATTACATAAATTCATTGCTGGAGGTGTCGGAACTGAGCTGCCCCTGAAAAAAATCCCCTGGTTATACATGTCCTACCTTCTCTTGCTTCATAAAGATCAACTTGGAATCCCTTTTTTGCAAAGAAGCATGCATTTAGGCCGCCAACCTGCAGAATATATATATGAGAAAGATTAAATGTTATTGTTTTATTTAAAGCCCTTTATCCTAAGGGTCTGATGTATTACAATATTACATTCTGGAATACAAGTTACTAACTGTCAAGTGCTAGGTTTCAAAGGTTGAAAGTGAATGTTCATTTGGCACACAGAAATGCAGAGAACTACATATTTACACCAGTAGATAAACCTTTGCTTTTTCAGTTAGTCAACATAGGGCTGGTTTACTAAAGGACATAAATAAGGAATCACTATGATATGCTTGCATCTCACTTTGCTGTCTTCCTTTTATTATATATCATAACGATGCGCCCGTCAAATGTCCTTTAGCTGACATTATGGCAATAGCTCAGCTTCTTAACCACTCTGGCTATGGTGCAGATGGGCGTAAGGTCCTAGATACCTTAAAAATATCTAGCCTTATTTATAAGTATGCGATTGGCAATACCAAAAAGAGAAGTAGAAATTTACACAGTGCTAGTTTTGTGAAGTATACTCCGTTGCCCTGTGAGGTGCTCTCTGGATTCTGGCTAAAACAGGTAAAACCAAACTTAGAAGCGAAATTGAGTAAACCTTTTGACTTTAGGACAGTTGAAGAGCTTGCTGGATAGCATTTTTTTTAACCAAATCCTTTTTATTATTTTATATGAAAAACGACATTGACACAATACAGACAAAACCACAAAAATAGAAAATCGAAACCAAACCAAAGCCCCCCAGAAAAAAATGAAAATAAAAACCCCAAACCACTTCCCTTCAACAAGCCCTGCCAACCCTACCCCCCCCCCACACACACACACACACACACACACACACACACACACACACACACACACTCGGAGTATATATATAACACAAAAAAAAAAAAACACACCACACACACACACCAACAACAACATCCAGCATTACAAAGTACACAGTAAACATTGGTTTACAAACAAAAAGGAGACAATACGCCCTACTCCAATCCTCCTACCTCAGCGCTAAAGGATATTTGGTATATACAGATGGAAGATAATAATGGTAATAAACCGCAGTGATTTAACCTGATGTCACCATATTCTGAGTGAGATATCTCTCAGCAGCCACTTAATAAAAAAATATAAATATAAATATGGATGAATGAATGTACTATATGAAACAGCAATTAACCCATCAAAGCAGCGCTATTTTCAGTCCTCAAAGCTGACTGATAAAACAAAGTCTTTGTAAATGCAAGCAAAACACATGCAGGCAGGTAAATTCCAACAAAGACACAGCGGTTGGAGCTCGGTCTGGATTCCCTTATATGAATAGTAGATCTGATGAGTGCACCTTTCACCATCTATTGGGACACCTTGTGCTGCACACACCCCATAGGGGTTCAAACTCACCGGAGCCAGGAGGTTAACAAGCCTTGGATCAAATCCTCTCTCTGTTTACTCCCGAAGTCCTCCAGGGTTGATGATCAGATAACAGCAACAATGTCCACATGTAAAAAACAGACCCCGAATAGTCCAGTACCGTTTTGATAATTTATTGTAAGTCACAAATAAGAGAATAAAAAACTAATAAAGTAAATACACTGTAAAAATCAGTGGGCGCAGTTCCTTACAAAGGATAGCCTTCTAGCTTTCAGTTGGTTGGTAATAGTGGATAACTCAAACTGCTTCTCTCAAAGCACAAGGGTACTGGTTGCAGACTGGATGGATGTTACACACTCACAGCTGATCAGTCCTTCATTCCACTAATATACAACTACAAGCATGGAGTGCACTGCGTGTCAACCAGGCACAGCTGATCCGCACTTCCTCCCTCTCGTGTCTGAAGCTTCCGGCTAAAAGCACACAGCGTCCTCACGTGATAACGGTTGCGTGGTATTGTGCTCTTAGCAGTGGTGTATTTAGGTTTTGTGCTGCCCTAGGCCTGACTAAACGCATGCACCCCCCTAATTTAAATACGACCCACCCCATCCTGCCGAGGCCACACCCCTTCCTGTTTAAGACCCACCTTATCATCTGTAAACAACACCCCTTCCTCTTTAGGCTCATTTGGCACCTTTCAGGGGGGAACGGGTACCTGTTTCTGACAGGTACCCTTCCCCACTTCTGGAAAACTGCGCTGTCCCCTCTGAAGTTTGCCCCCCCTCCTCCTTCCTCCACTGGGCCATTCAGAAAGTGCAACGCGCTTCGCACATGTGCAGTAGGGAACCGGTCGGTTTCCCTTACCATGAATGATAGTGGCAAAAAACGAGAGCCAATCCGAAAATCGGCTGAGGTGTGGACATCGCGGGATCCCTGGACAGGTAAGTGTCCTAATATTAAAAGTCAGTAGCTACAGTATTTTTAGCTGCTGAGTTTTAATGCTATCACGGGGGGGGGGGGGGTCTCACTGTGTCCATCAAACGCAGCCACTGTGCCCATCAAATGCAGCCACTGTACCCATCAAACGCTGCCACTGTGCTATCAAACGCAGCCACTGTGCCCATCAAATCCTGCCACTGTGCTATCAAATCCTGCCACTGTGCTATCAAATGCAGCTACTGTACCCATCAAACGCAGCCACTGTACCCATCAAACGCAGCCACTGTGCCCATCAATTGCAGCCACTGTGCCCATCAATTGCAGCCACTGTGCCCCATCAATTGCAGCCACTGTGCCCCATCAATTGCAGCCACTGTGCCCCATCAATTGCAGCCACTGTGCCCATCAAACGCAGCCACTGTGCCCATCAAACGCAGCCACTGTGCCCATCAAACGCAGCCACTGTGCCCATCAAACGCAGCCACTGTGCCCCATCAATTGCAGCCACTGTGCCCCATCAATTGCAGCCACTGTGCCCCATCAATTGCAGCCACTGTGCCCATCAAACGCAGCCACTGTGCCCATCAAACGCAGCCACTGTGCCCATCAAACGCAGCCACTGTGCCCTCAAACGCAGCCACTGTGCCCATCAAACGCAGCCACTGTGCCCTCAAACGCAGCCACTGTGCCCATCAAACGCAGCCACCGCGCCATCAAACGCAGCCACCGCGCCATCAAATGCAGCCACTGTGCCCATCAAATTCTGCCACTGTGCCCATCAAATTCTGCCACTGTGCCCATCAAATGCTGCCAGTGCCCATAACACTGATATACTTTTTAAAATCATTGTACCTGCTGTCCTGGGGGTTTCCCTCGTGCTCCTCTCTCTCCTGACCTCACAGCCCCAGGGCCGAGGAGAAGATTCACTGCAGCAAAGCAGTGCAGGGGAGGGTAGGCGGAGCTTAAGGCTCCACCTGTCACCTGTTGGTTATGGGGGCGCGATTGACACACGGCGCCCCCCCGCATGAGAGGAAGCCCCCCCCACCCGTCTTGCTGATTCCCGGCTCCCGCTGCCACCTCCCGCATACATGCAGCGCACGGCGGCCGGCTTTCTGTAGCGGCGCCGTGGTGTATGGGCGTGCTTGTCAGAGGGTGGAGGCGTGTATCTCACGCCCCCCTACTCTGACAAGCACGCCCATACACCACGGCGCCGCTACAGAAAGCCGGCCGCCATGCGCTGCATGTGTGCGGGAGGTGGCAGCGGGAGCCGGGAATCAGCAAGACGGGTGGGGGGGGCTTTCTCTCATGCGGGGGGGGGCGGCCCTCTTTGCCGCCCCCCGCAAAGTGCCGCCCTAGGCCTAGGCCTAGTCGGCCTAGGCCAAAACACAGCCCTGGCTCTTAGAATACATTGGTTGACATGATACCCAAGTCATAGATTGAAGCCATCTAGACCAGATAACATCAAACTTATTCAGGAAGTTCCTTAGGGAATATTTATGCTTTTCAAAAAGAATGATCCTATTGAAATCTACAATCCAATCGGACACAGTTGGTGGATGTGGAGAGGTCCACTTAAGAGCAATCTGTCTATGGGCAACAAAAAGTGCACGCCTTATATATAGTATTACCAATAGGGGAGGTATAGATAGATAGTCACAGTAACCCAATATACATATAAGCGGTTCAACCAGAATATTAATATCCAATACCCTATTTAGGGTACCAATCAGCTCCACCCAGTATCTTTGAAGTTTTGGACATCGCCACAAAAGATGTATTAATGTACCTGCGTTACCGCATCTAGCACAGGCTGGCTCAGATTCCAGTCCAATTGCACAGAGAAACTGCAGAGTTCTATAGACCCTATGAAGAATAAAAATCTGGGTCAGTCTGTGTGATGGAGAAAGAGACACCCTGGACGGGGACCGGAGGACATCATCCCAAATATCCTCAGAGATGGGACCAATATCCTTCTCCCAGCCAGCCCGAGAATGGATGGGGAAGTTCAATAGAAACCCATCTGACAGTACCCTATAAGTAACCGAGGCAAGACCCTTTGTTGACCCTGCCTGTACCATTTTATCTAAGACAGGGATAGAGGGGAAAAATATCTTAGCAGCAGAAAAACTGGGCATGTAGAGCATGTCTTAATTGAAGGAATTGGTAAAACCAGTTGGATTCTACAGAGAACTCTCCCCTCAGATCTTCAAAGAATTTAAGTATACCATTCTGATATAGCTGAGCTAAAGCAGTTATTCCTAATTTTGCCCATCTCTGAAAGCCTCTAAGAGCCGAAATTTGAGAAAGTCTATCATTTTCCCATATGGGAGTGTATCTAGTGGGATATAAGACACCCAACATTTTTTTAACTGTATCCCATACTTTACAGATTAACATACAAGTGGGCATATCAGAAATCGAGACATCCCCTCTTGCACCATCGAGGACAAAGAGCGGAGACCGACCCTTAAATGCAAAAGAAAATAATCGTCGAACAGGAAAGGATATCTGTTCAGACTTCAATCCGACAAAATGCTGTAATTGGGAGGCGAGAAAATATAGCCTTGGATTAGGAACTGCCAGGCCGCCGGCATTTGTGGGATGCTGTAAAGTCTCCAGTTTGATACGAGGGGTTTTGTTCTGCCATATTAATCACCTAAATATAGTATTTAACTTAAGATCCAGATAGGTATTCAAATCGGGGCATTATGTAAAAAATAGAGGCGCTGAGGCATCCATATCATTTTTATTAAATTGATACGACCTATTAGCGATAAAAGGGAGCTTAGTCCAGGTTTTACTCTGATTTTGAAATCTAATAAGTAATGGAAATATATTATCTACAATATATGACTGTGAGGAGTCCAACATAGTTATACCCAAGTATTTTATAGATGATACAACCTTAAAATGAGAAAGCATATGTGGCAGTGGATCCGGAAGGGGGTCTAAAGGCATCAACATGGATTTCTCCCAGTTTATACCTAGACCGGAAAACCTTCCAAACTCCTTAACGTATTCCATTACTACCGGCAGGGATGAACAGACATTGGACATGAAAATGAGAAGATCATCCGCATATAGTGATCTTTTCCTCCATGTCTCCCCTAATCAGACCAGTAACATCAGGAGAGGCCCGTATAAAACATTCCAAAGGCTCTATGGCCAGGGCAAAAAGCAGGGGAGACAACGGACACCCCTGCCTAGTGCCCCGGAAAAGTCTAAAACTAGGAGATTGAAAGCCATTCATCCTAACCGATGCCCCCGGAGCAGTGTATAACAACCGGACCCACTTACAAAAACCATAGCCAAGCCTGAATTTATCAAGAATGGCCCACAGATATGGCCATTCCACACAATCAAAGGCCTTGATTGCGTCTAGTGCTAAGAAAGCATGGTTTGAATGGCCCGAGGCCGGAACCTGCATATTTAAATATGCATGTCTGATATTTAATGCAGTTGATTTGTTAGACATAAATCCTACCTGATCTGGATGAATAACACTGTTAATAACCTTATTTAGTCTAGTTGCAAGTATCTTCGCAAGAAATTTAACGTCTGTAGATGGAGAAATTGGTCTACAAGATTCAGGGTGTAGCAAATTTTTATCCTTTTTGGGTAGGACTACTATTACGGATAGCATTAGAAGTTCATTGATTCCTTCCAACTGTTGCCTGAAATTGTTCTATAGGTAATTTTACAGGGAAAAAGGCCAGGTCCCCTTTCCTGTCACACAGGGCTGTGTAAATCTCAGGACTGGAAGGACAGAAATCCAACTACTTTGACAAGTAAAACAGCTCTCATACATGTATTTTATCTGAGCATTTAACTGTTGGCCTAAAGTTCACCTTTAATTCAGATGCAAATATGCAGCAACTGGACCGTGCAAGGAGAAAAAACAAACAATCACGTCACAATACTGTGACTACCAAGACATCGAGATTACTGATTAGGTAATTTTGGTCTAAACCAAGAGTTGGGTTTTAAATACAAAAAATAAAAAATTGACTTAAAACTATTATAGTTTCCATTAAAAGATAGCTAATCTGGTGCTGCGCTTAACGCACAGAGTACTGTACATGTTCAGTTAAAAACTATTACATACAGGAGGTCTGATGGAATACTTGGAAACCATTGCCTAACAGCATTCATGTTCTTATTAGAGCACTTGTGCAGGGTGTGAAAATAGTACATTACAGTGAGAAAAGGCACCAGAAAAGACCCTCTGTTGTCAGTGATTCAACCTGACCTGGTCAGACACGCCCCTCTCTTTCTTTGTAATACAAGTCTGTGAGAAAGCTTATGCTGAGGGGTGTGGCTATTACTTAGCTCTGCTAGTACAGACTATAGCAATCAGAGCAGAAAATGGTATTTTGTACTGAGAAAAAAAAAAAAAAAGTATTTTAGAGCATTGCAGTGGTATAGGACTTTAGATAAAAAAACACAGTTACTTACCGGTAACGTTCTTTCCCGGAGTCTTTCAAGGAGCCACCTGAGAGATGTTGGCCCCTCCCTTCTGCTGGAAACACCACGCCACCCCACTTTAAATATTTCCCCCTCCCCTGCCGGCACCTCAGTTTTCTTAGCGCACCTCCGGCCAGCTGGGGAGTCACAAGAACATATGACATACACAGTCGATAATACAACAGTTCCTGTGTGAGGAATCTTTAAGCAACATATGCATTCGGGTGGGTAACGGTGCTGTCCTGAAAGACTCCGGGAAAGAATGTTACCGGTAAATAACTTTGTTTTTCCCCTAATCATCTTTCGAGACAGCCACCTGAGAGTATAATCAAGCACAGGACTGCAACTTGCAAGACCTTGCGTACAAAGCCTTGATCCCTTATAGACAAAAGGTCTACCCTGTAGTGCTTGGCAAAGGTGGAGAAACTGGACCATGTTGCCACATTGCAGATCTGCTCCGGTGTTGCTCCAGCCCTCTCCGAATGTGATGTTGCCATCGGTCTTATAGAGTGTGCCCTCATACCCTCTGCATACCTCCCAAAGTATAGGCCTGGCCAATAACCTCTCTAAGCCACCTGGCTATAGTACGCTTTGAGGGTCTGTGCCCTTTCTTGGCCCCTGAAATTAAAACAAAAAGGAAATCTGTTTTCCTAAAAGGTTTTGTCTTATCTAAAAATTGAAGGACGACGGGCCTGTAGCACCAAAGACAGGTCCCATTTAGGGGAAGGCAGCCCCTGCACCGGTCAGTCTGTGTCAGAAACCATGAAATCAGACCGAGACAGAAGTACAGTTAAATCACACTTGTTTAATAATAAAAGTACAAACGTAGTCAAAACGAAGCCAAAGTTCAGTAACCGGAATGGATAGTCAGCCAAGCCAGAAGTCAGGGATCAATGTAGTGGAACAGCAAGCGGGATCTGGAGCCAGAAGGGATGTCAGCAAAGCAAGTCTTTAAACAGGAATGCAGGAGATAGGCTCTGTGATGTTGACCAAGGCAAAGGCAGAGATCCTTTGGGCTGGACGGCTTAAATAGGCAGGACTGACGAGCAAGATATATCATCAACAGCTGAGTAACTGTGGAGCGATAGTAGCTGGCAATTAGCCGACAGGTGAGCGGCCAGCTCTGAGAAAGAAGGGCTGAGCCCAGCCCTGACAGTTTTTTTTTTTTTTTTTTTTTAAGGCTTTGAGCAGACTAACTATCCAATGGTTGGATGCCAAGGTTTTTTGATACACAGGAGTGCTGAGACTTGGCTTTTTAGTATGCTGAGGCTCAAGCCCTTGTCGGCTCCACAATGCAGGAATTCTAGAACCACCACTGAGCTCTGTACCTCAAAAAGGAGTTTCCTGCACACCAATTGTTGAAACACTTCCACACCTTTTAATAAATTGTGCGAGTCTGTATCAATCAAGCTGTTTGAAAAGCCCCTAGCTTTCAGTAACTGCTCCTCAGAAATATACATGGAGGTTATACAGCTAGACCTTTTAAAATAGAAAACCATGGTCTCCTGGGCCAATGTGGTGCAACAGGGATCAGAGAGGCGTTCTCTGCTCTGAACTTCCTTAGAACCGCTGGCAGGAGAACTGGCAGAGGGAAGGCATAGCACTTGGTGAACATCCAACTTTGTGCCAAAGTGTCCACCCCAAGTGTCCCGTCTTCCCTCTTCAGGGAAAAGAAGGATCAAACTTTTGCGTTTTCTCTTGAGGTGAATAGATCCACCTGCGCCACTTCCCATCTCCGGGGGATTATTCTGAAGACATCTTGATTTTTCTTTTAGTTTCTTCCTGCTGAGGTAATCTGCCACTTGGTTCAGTTGCTCTTTTAGGTACACTGCTGAAAAAGGGACAGCATGTTGTTCTCTGCCCAATTGTGGTGGGAAATCTTTAAAGTTAAATATCTGTAGAGGACGAAAATGCAATCCCGCCCATTGTACCACTGGAATTGCGGAGGTCAGTAGTCCCAATGCTGACATTGTCCGTCTTACTGAGCTTGGCCGACTGTTCTGAAACATCTTCATAGCATTTTGTATTTTTTGCACCTTCTCCTGGGCCAAAAAAACTTTTTTTGTTGCATTGAGTCCAAGATGTACCCCAAGTATGTGATCTGCTGGGAGGGGGATCTGGTTGGACTTTTCCTTGTTTAACAACCAACCTAGGTTTTCCAGAAAATCTTGGGTGTACTTCAGGTCCTTTGCTAGCCTCTCTGGAGAAGTTGCAAATAGGGATGGGCGAACGGTTCGGCCCGAGCATAAAAGTTCGGGATGAACTTTCGTTGTTTGGTCGTTCGGCAAACAGCCAAACGGGTCGTTTGACCGTTTGTTCGGCTCCCCGAACCGACCACAACGCATTGCGGCATGGAACAATGCATTGCAAGCCATTATTGGCTGAAACAGTGAAAGCTTCAGCCAATCAGGGCACAGAGCACTGTAAGAGTCATGATTGGACACTGTCCTCATGACTTTATCCAATCATGGCTCATTCCTGCCCCACAGTATAAAAGTATTCTTTCAATGGCAGCCATTTTCAGTGTGATTTTGGCATGGAGAGAGATAGAACAGGGCTCTGTTCAGTGCTATTAGTTAGTGTGCAATACTGTGCTATTTTGCTTCAATTGTCAGTGTACAATATTAGTTTAGTGTCAGTCTAGGGATAGAGTGGGTGTAGTGAGGAGGACCATCATTTAGCTTTGCATAGTGTGCAGTAGAGTTGGGCGATTTAAAAAAAAAAAAAAACTATTCACGATTCGAATCAAGTTTTTTTTTTTTGGACACTGCGCTGGTCCAGAGGAGCTGCGGGTAGGAGTTTTTAGGCTAGGCCGCGGCTTCGGCCTAGTCTGCGGCGTCCGGCCACGCGGACTAGGCCGAAGCCATGGCCTCACCTAAAAACTCCTGATAGGACACTGCGCCGGTCCTGGTGAAAAAAAAAAAATATCGATTTGCTGAAATTTTGAATCGATTTGACCTCTCAACTCCATTCAAATCAATTTTTTCCCCAGCCCTAGTGTGCAGCTAGAGTAGGGATAGCTCAGATAGTTTCACTGTAGTGTAGTGAGACCGTGTCAGTAATCTTTATATTTGTGTATAGCTAGAGTAGGGACAGTTCAGATAGCGTCAGTGTAGTGACAGTCTATTTGATTGTGTTACTGCTAGTTTAACACCATTTAGTTCTGTGTGCGTTACTGCCAGTTTAACACCATATAGTTCTGTGCATCACTGTATGTTTGGCGCATTATATTACAGTATATTATAGTGTGTCTGTGTAGTGTGAGTACTCACATTAAAGTGCACCAAACACCTCTTTACATTGATTGATTAAAGTGCATCTACATACAGATTTCAACTTCTTTACATTTGCTTATAAGCACCGCCCCTCCCTCCCAATAATGTCAGGGAGGACAACAAGGAAAGGCAGATGTTCCCTTGGCACTGTAAGGGGGCCAGCAACAAATGCACAGGCAGGGCATCATTTCCTCTGTTTAGAGAGTTTGCCCGTGCTATCCAGCCACAGCATGCAGAGGAGGTGGTGGACTGGCTTACTAAACCTTCCTCATCCTCTGTCACACAAGCAGAGACAAGTGTGCAGTCCCCTGCAGTTGCCAGAGTGGATAAACCTGCCTCCTTGTCCACATCTATTCCCGCCATATCCCCAACATCAGCCATTGAGGAGTCAGCTGAGTTATTTGACCACAGCGTCAGCCACTTGCTCCTTGATGATGCCCAGCCATTACTGGATTCAGATGTTCCTTGAGGATGACAGGAACATGAGCCTAGATGGAACGACGACGTGACTTGGGTGCCAGATAGAGCAGCTGTTATCTCCAGGCCCATTCCCCAAAGCTCAGCTGTCTGGGCCTTTCAGCACATCTGCAGCAGATTGCACTGTTGCTATCTGCAATCTGTGTCTCAGGCACATCAAACGTGGCAAAAACACCAACCATTTGGGTACCACATGCCTAACCAGGGATTTACATCCAACCATTCAGCCTGTTGGCAAGAGCACCTAAAAGCCAAACAAAAGGGGCACAAATCTGTCCCTCCTCCTCCTTACCCACTTCAGTCTGCCCCTGCGATACAGAGTCATTACATCAGCCTCCACTGACAGGGATGATGGTATAGCACAGGGTGTCCCAGGTCCTAGCAGCACATCTGCCAGCAGCACACCACCAGCTGTAGACTGTAGCCGGCAAATTTCTCTGCCCCATCTGCTGCAGCGGAAATAAAAAAGTCCCCTGCCACCCACATGCCCAGCGTCTGAATGCAAGGTTGTCAAAGCTGTGGGCTCTCCAACTTCTGCCTTTCAGCCTGGTTGATTCTGCCCCTTTCCATGAATTCGCACAATGTGCTGTACCACAATGACAGGTTCCCAGTTGCTACTACTTTTTATGTAAGGCCGTTCCATCTCTCTACCATCACGTGGAAGGGGATATTCTGGCATTGTTGGGCAAGACAGTCAGCCATAAAATCCACCTTACTGCGGACACGTGGCCCAGCAAGCATGGGCAGGGATGATATATTTCGCTCACAGCACACTGGATAATGCTGCTTGCAACTCGAAAGGATGCAGGACAGGGCTCGGTGCTGCAGCTTGTTGTGCCCCCACATCTCCATACAGCTGGTGGTGATGCCAGACCTGTGAGCTCTACCCCCTCCTCCTCCTCCGCCACCTCCATGCCCTCCTCTGCAGAATTGTCCTATGAACATTAGGTACCCCCTAAGCGGTCAAAGGGCTATTCCCAGAGTCAGGCTATAAAGGTGCCATGCAGTGCTTCAGCTGATGTGTTTATGGGACAGGAACCACACCGGAGCAGAGATTCTTGTAGCTCTGCAGGGACAGGCCCAGAGGTGTTTCACACCACGCCAGCTGGAGCCAGGAATGGTGGTACCCTATAATTGCTCAAACCTCCTGTCCGCCCTTAGACTGGGAAAGTTGACACATGTGCCATGCCTGGCACGTCCTCAATTTGATGGTGCAGCATTTCCCAAATATGTACCCAGGGTTGCAAGATGTACTAAAGCAGGCCAGAAGAGTCTGTAGCCATTTCAGGCGGTCATACACAGCCAGTGCTCGGTTGGCTCAAATTCAGTGGGAATTCCACCTGCCTGTAAACCGCCTGATTTGTGACATGCCCACCAGGTGGAACTCAACTTTGGGAATGCTGCAGCGGCTATACATGTAGCAGAGGGTCATCAATAAGTACCTGTGCCAGTATGGCACGATGACAGGCTTGGGCCGCCTCGGCTTTTTTTCACCCACGCCAATGGCTGATCATTAAGCATGCATGCACTGTATTGTCACCATTTGAGGAGGCCACACGGATGGTGAGCAGTGACAGTGCATGCATCAGTAACACAATCCCTGTTGTGTTCCTGCTGAAGCAGACTCTGCGTGACATTATGGACAGGGCACTGGAGGCAGAGCAGCAGGGGGAAGAGGAGGACTTCCTTTCCTCTAAAGGCCCACTTTATCCAGACACCATTATTCCTATGTCACAGAACACACAGGAGGAGGAGGAGGATTTTGGCACTTTCATAGGCTTCGAAGAAGAGAAAGACATGCATCAATCTGTAAGTGATGCCTTTCCAATCCCCGGACCCTTGGGAGTAGTACGTGGCTGGGAGGAGGAAGTTTCAGATGCTGTCATCCTGAGTGACCCCGAGGAGTCTGCTTCTCAAGCCTCGGCAAATTTGAGGGGTATGGGCAACCTCATGGTTCAAAGCCTGCGAAAGGACCCAAGAATACGTGGCATAAAGGAGAAGGATGATTACTGGTTGGTAACCCTCCTTGACCACCGTTATAAGTGGAAGGTCTCAGAACTCATCCGGTCCCCACAGAGTGCGCAGAAGATAAAATCTCGAGGACACATTAAAGAGGATTTTATTGAACATTTTTTCTGACTCCAGTAGGTTACAGTGTGGTGGAAAACGTCGTTTTGAGTCTTCTGCTGGTCAAGAGAGAAGAGTTGGAGAAAGTGTCCACCTAAGGGAGGCATTTCGGAATTTTTTTCGTCCTCGCCGCCCAGGGCTGTCAGCTTCCACATCCCATCGGCAGCATCTGCATCACATGGTGGACGATTACCTTAGGGCTAAAACAGAGATGGAGAGCTTACCAGCTGATGATCCACTGACTTACTGGATCATGAGAATAGACCACTGGCCAGAACTTGACCAGTAAGCTATTGAGCTGTTGGGCTGCCCTGCATCCAGCGTACTTTCAGAACGGGCATTCAGTGCTGCAGGAAGTTTTGTTACTGATCATAGAACGCGTCTGTCCACAGATTCCGTGAACCGTTTGACTTTTATAAAAATGAATCAGTCTTGGATTACCAGCTATGAAGCCCCTAATGCCGAGGTCATTAATTAAGTCTTTTTGGGATGTAGAATCTCTGCAGGACTTCGAGGCTGCCTAGCTTTGAGGGTGTCATTTCATCTGGAAGAATGTTTTTGGTATAGGTTTCATGGGCACAATTGACACCCAAAGACCAATTTTTCTGCACCTGTTTGACAGGTGCATATCATTGCAATTTTTAAACAGCAAGGCCAATTCTTGCTTTCATCAAGATAACCTCTATACGGTTACAGTGGGAAGGCGCCAACACCCAAAGACAATTTTTTCAGCACCCGTTACTTCTATCCAAAGTCAAAGTGACACCAGAATGTATCCAAAAAATCTCTAATCTTGTTCCCAGTGCACTACATTGTGGCCAGGCATGGCACATGTGTCAACTTTCCCAGTCTAAGGGCAGACAGGAGGTTTGAGCCATTATTGGATACCACCATTCCTGGCTCCAGCTGGCGTGGTGTGAACCACCTCTGGGCCTGTCCCTGCAGAGCTACAAGAATCTCTGCTCCGGTGTGGTTCCTGTCCCATAAACACACCAGCTGAAGCACTACATTGCACCTTTATAGCCCGACTTTGTGAATAGCCCTTTGACCGCTTAGGGGGTACCTGATGTTCATAGGACAATTCTGCAGAGGAGGGCATGGAGGTGGCGGAGGAGGAGGAGGTGGTAGAGCTCACGGGTCTGGCATCACCACCAGCTGTATGGAGACATGGGGGCACAACAAGCTGCAGCACCGAGCCCTGTCCTGCATCCTTTCGAGTTGCAAGCAACGTTATCCAGTGTGCTGTGAGCTAAATATATATCGTCCCTGCCCATGCTTGCTGGGCCACCTGTCAGCAGTAAGGTGGATTTTATGGCTGACTGCCTTGCCCAACAATGCCAGAACATTCCCTTCCACGTGATGGTAGAGAGATGGAACGGCCTTACATAAAAAGTAGTAGCAACTGGGAACCTGTCATTGTGGTACAGCACAGTGTGCAAATTCACGGAAGGGGGCAGAATCAACCAGGCTGAAAGGCAAAAGTTGAGAGCCAACAGCTTTGACAAGCTTGCATTCAGACGCTGGGCATGTGGGTGGCAGGGACTGTATTTTAATTTTTTTTTCCGCTGCAGCAGATGGCAAAGATCTGCTCCTCTTTGCAACTAGGGATGGGCCGAACGGACCCCTGTTCGGTTCGCACCCGAACTTTCGAACACTGCGAAAGTTTGGACCCGAATAACGAACCCCATTAAAGTCAATGGGACCCGAACGGCAAAAATCCAAAGTGCCCAATTTGAAAGCTTATATGCAAGTAATTGGGCATACAATGGTTAAAGGGGTCCGGGTCCTGCCCTGGGGGACATGTATAAAAAAAAAAAAAAAAAAACATCCCTAGTTGCAAAGAGGAGCAGATCGTCTAGATAGGTGATTACAGAGATGCCTCTAAATCGGAGTGTTGCCAGGGCTTCTGCCATGACCTTTGTGAAGATCTGGGGCAAGTAGGATAAGCCGAAGGGAAGGGCCTGGAACTGAAGGTGGATTGTTTCTTCCTTTGTTTTTATGGCCAGTCTTAGGAATCTTTGGTAGTTCTGAGAGATAGGGCTGTGTAAATACGCATCCTTTAGGTCTAGGGATGCCATATAGCAGTTTGTGGGAAGTAGCGCTTTCACTAAAAAAATTGAGTCCATACGGAACCTTTTGTAGGTTATGACAGGTTTAAGGGTTTTAGATTTTTAAATCAGCCTGACTTTTCCTGAGGTACCACAAACGCATTCCCCTAGTGCCTCCAGTAGCCCACTGGTCCTTTTTGGAAGTTCTGTGATGTAAAGTCTGTTTGGGGGCTGTTTTGAGAATGCTAATGCCGTTTACACACGGTCGGACTTTCCGGCAGAAAAAATCTGATGGGAGCCTTTGGTCGGGCATTCCGACCGTGTGCATGCCCCATTGGACTTTTTCTGTCGGCATTTCCGACGGACTTAGATATAGAACATGTTCTAAATCTTTCCGTCGGAAATGCCAACGGAGTTTTGCCCGATGCAAAGTCCGGCCGTGCGTACGTGGCATAAGCGATACACCTTTCTCACAATTCTTAATATGAACTGGCTAGAGGAGATTGCTTCCCATTGTGGTAGGAAGGCCCCCAATCTTCCCCCCACCGTGACCAGCTTGTCATTGTTTATTATGGGCTTGGTGAGGAGGGCGAAAAATTGTTCCTTTTTCTTTGCCCTTCCCTCTCTGTCCCCAGGGTCTTTTTTGATTTTCAGCCCTAGGCGTTCCAAAGCGGTTTTGTAGCCACGACCTTTTCTAGGTTTATTGTTCAGTGGAAGGTCCTTAACTAGGTTTTCAATACATTCTTTTCATAACGCCTTCCCCCAAGAGTCCCTAAGAGTAGCCTTACAAGAAGGGCACCTCTTCTTTGAACTGTGAGGGGGTCTGAATTTGTCTTCGGGTTTGCTCTGAAAAACATAAGACAGAGCAAATGCAACCCCGTACACCCTTCCCTGCCAGGTAGCTGCAGGCACGCAGTCTTGGAACATGTGGGCCTCCGTCCCCAGGGACCCCATGTTCCTCCGCTCTGGCACCAAGAGGGTCTCCCCCAGGGGTCCCCTTTACCTTGGTAAGGGTGGAGCTGGCATCCCCTGGAGCAGTCTGGTTCCCCTATGCCTCCGTCATCCTGGCGCCGCCACTGCAGCCTGTGCTCTCTCTACAGCATTTGTGGGCCCTCTCCAGCCCATGCCTGGTTCTTTTTCAGCGTCCCGTTGCCAGAACCTGCGGGTAAACCGGAAGTGCCCGCCCCCCTCCACCAGCTTTCAATGCAGTCGCCAAGCCCGGCGCAGCCTCTCCATGCTTACAGAGCCGGACACCTGCAGACTCTGATCGCACCTCCAAAAACTGCACTCAGTTCTGAAAAATGGGCCTCCCCCCAGCTTTCTCCTGCCCTCAGAGGCGCAGGGGTGGTGATCCATGGGACCAGGTAAGCCTTCTGGACATATTTCAAGCAGCCTCTACCCCCCTCCAGCCTTAGACTTCTCAGCTATCTGGCTTCGGTTCCCCACACGACGTCTCCCCTCTGGAGGCTACACAAATAACTGAGGAGCCAGCAGGGGAGGGGGGGAAACTTAAAAAGTGGGCTCGCGCTGTGTTTCCAGCAGAAGGGAGGAGCCAAGGTCTCTCAGGTGGCTGTCCTGAAAGACGATTAGAGGAAAAATGAAAGAGAAAAAAAAAAAAAGGGGGGGGGGGGGGAGGGAGGTAGGATTGCTGCACAAAAGTTACTTTTAATAAAGCAATTAAAACTACATGGTAATTTAATTATGGTAACAGTTTCGGGCTAACACAAATAACGCCCTTCTTCAAAACCAAATACATGATGGAATTATATATATATATCACTAACCCCCTTAGGAGCTGCTGAGTTATATCGGGCTGTTACCGTCACCTTTTTACCTTTAATTTCACCAATACCAGAACTTAGAGTCCATGTTGAGCTTTGTCTGACAATGTAGGCACCAGTCACTTTAGTACTTTTTCAATGCTTTGATAGGAAGGAACTTGAAGAAGAAGTAGCAGGAAAGAGGTAGAAGAAGAGTTGCAGGGAGGTTCAAATACCTTTTTCTTTATATCCCTGAGGACTTTAAATTCCAAAAAATCTCTGCCACAGACTTGAAAAGCACAATTCAACTGTACGATCCTCTGCCACAGGACGTAGTAGTTTTAGATGAACAGCAACACAGTACCAGAACCTTTAAGCCGACCCGGCAGTACTTGTGCGATAGGTTAGATTAAGATGCATCCTTCAATTGAGTCACCAGGCCCCTCTTGAGATACCAGCGTTCCGCTCGGTCCTCTCCAAAGACGGGTCCTCCCCTGGGTCTTCTCAATTGTCCGGCTTCTTCCCGCAGGACAGACAGCACAGGACCATCTCCGTAGTAGTAGGCCCCAGACAGGCTTCTGGGCCCACTTGCACGGTTGCAGCAACACAACCCTCCGGCCTGGAGGGCCACGAGGTAGAACTGACTCGTCACATACCTTTAGGCCAGGGGGGCCAGCAGGTGAAAGATAAAGAAAAATGGCGTCTGCCCCTTAAGTACCCTCTCCCAGAGTGCACAGCAGCGGACCACCTCTGCCGAGTTGCCTCCGAGAAAGAAGAGCACTCAATATACTTCAGCTTGTTGCTTTCCAACACTGACCTATGGTGACAGCGACACCTACAGGCAACAGTGCGGAACTGCACGCAACACAGCCAATGCTGGAACAGAGGCTAATTTAGCCCTAGATTAAATTTGAACTATGTACAGCACAGATGACCCACTAAACTTACATATAAGTGGTAGATTAGAAATCTACCAGTGCTACATATACACACACACACACACACCACACACACACACAAATAATATATATATATATATATATATATATATATATATATATATATATTACATATACACATACATACATACACACACACACACATACATAGTCAGGTTGAAAAAAAGACACAAGTTCGTCCAGTTCAACCATTAAATAAATAATAATACAAAAAAAAAAATCGTACAATCCAATATACCCAATTCTATACCCACAATTGATCCAGAGGAAGGCAAAAAACCCCAGCAGAACATGCTCCAATTTGCTACAGCAGGGGAAAAAATTCCTTCCTGATCCCCCAAGAAGCAATCGGATTTTCCCTGGATCAACTTTATCTATAAATGCTAGTACCCAGTTATACATATGTACATTTAGGAAAGTATTCAGGCCTTTCTTAAAGCAATCTACTGAGCTGGCCAGAACCACCTCTGGTGGGAGTCTATTCCAAATTTTCACAGCTCTTACTGTGAAGAAACCTTTCCGTATTTGGAGATGAAATCTCTTTTCCTCTAGGTGTAAAGAGTGCCCCTTGTCCTCTGTGTTGACCGTAAAGTGAATAACTCAACACCAAGTTCACTGTATGGACCCCTTATATATTTGAACATGTTGATCATATCCCCCCTTATTCTCCTCTTCTCAAGAGTGAATAAATTCAGTTCCTCTAATCTTTGCTCATAGCTGATCTCCTCCATGCCTCTTATCAGTTTGGTTGCCCTTCTCTGCACTTTCTCCAGTTCCCCGATATCCTTTTTGAGAACTGGTGCCCAAAACTGAACTGCATATTCTGCATACTTATTACAAGAAAGGACTTTGCTCGCTTTGGAAACCGCAGCTTGGCATTGCATGCTATTATTGAGCTTATGATCCACCAAAACCCCCGGATCCTTCTCCACTACGGATTCCCGCAGCTGTACTCCCCCTAGTATGTATGATGCATGCATATTCTTAGCCCCAAGTGCATAACTTTACATTTCTCAACATTAAACCTCATCTGCCACATAGACGCCCAATTAGACAGAGCATTGAGGTCAGCTTGTAAATTGGAGACATCCTGTAAGGACGTTATTCCACTGCATAGCTTGGTGTCATCTGCAAAGACAGAAATGTTACTTTTGATCCCAGACCCAATATCATTTATAAAGATATTAAAAAGAGTAAGGGTCCCAGCACTGAACCTTGGGGTACACCACTGATAACCCTAGCCTAGACCATTCAGAGTAAGAATCATTAACCACCACTCTCTGAATTCTGTCTTTTAGCCAGTTTTCTATCCATTTACAAACTGATATTTCCAAGCCTGTAGACTTTATCTTACACATGAGCCGTGTGTGCGGAACTGTATCGAACGCTTTTGCAAAATCCAAGTATACCACGTCCACAGCCACCCCTCTGTCCAAGGTTTTACTTACCTCTTCATAAAAAGAAATCAGGTTTGTCTGACAACTTCTGTCTTTCACGAATCCATGCTCCTTGATTTCCTTTTTACATATTCTGTTAAATTCTTTGTAACATTTAAACGACACTAGTGTTCCCTCATTTTTATATTTTTTAAAAGCTCTTTTCTTATTGTTAAAAATAAATTATATTATAATTATATATATATATATATATATTTTTTTTTATTAGGTGTTATTATTTTTATTGTTTTCTATATAATACCGTAAATATATATTAGATGTGTTTGTATACACATTTATATATACATACAAACATCTCAAAAAAATTAAACACTTTTTAATCAGAGTATAGCGTCAAGTCAATTAAACTCCTATTGATCTGGTCAGTTAAGTCGCAGAGGGGGTTGTCAATCAGTTTCAGCTGCTTTGGTGTTAATGAATTTAACAACAGGTGCACTAGATGGGCAACAATGAGACAACCTCCAAAACAGGAATGGTTTTACAGGTGGAGGCCACTGACATTTTTGTTACCTACTCATCTTTTCTGGGTTTTTTTAACTAGTTTTTCATTTGGCTAGGGTCCGTGTCACTACTGGTAGCATGAGGCAAAACCTGGACCCTATAGAGGTTGCACAGGCAGTCCAACTCTTCTAGGATGTGGACTACGTGCCATTGCCAGAAGGTTTGCTTTCTCCCAGCACAGTCTCAAGAGCATGGAGGAGATTCCAGGAGACAGGCAGTTACTCTAGGAGAGCTGGACAGGGCCGTAGAAGGTCCTTAACCCGTCAGCAGGGCCGGTATCTGCTCCTTTGCACAAGAAAGAACAGGATGAGCACTACCAAAGCCCTACAAAATGACCTCGAGCAGGTCACTGATGTGAATGTCTGACAACACAATCAGAAACAAACTTCACGAGGGCCGACGTCCTCTAGATGGGCCTTGTGCTCACTGCCCAGCATCATGGAGCTCGATTGGCATTTGCCATTGAACACCAGATTTGGCAGGTCTGCCACTGGTTCCCTGTGCTTTTCACAGATGAGAGTAGGTTCACCCTGAGCACATATGACAGATGTGAAAGGGTCTGGAGAAGACACAGAGAATGTTATGCTGCCTGTAACATCGTTCAGCATGACCATTTTGGTGGTGGGTCAGTGATATCCATGCAGGGACTTACAGACCTCTACAGGCTAGACAATGGCACCCTGGCTGCCATTAGTTAAATCAGGATGAAATCCTTGGACCCATTGTCAGACTCTACCCTGGTTCAGTGGGTCCTGGGTTCCTCCTGGTGCACGAGGATGCCCGGATTCATGTGGCGAGAGTATGCAGCCAGTTCCTGGAGGATGAAGGAATTGATACCATTGAAGGGCCCCCATGCACGCCTGACTAAATCCAATAGATCACCTCTGGGACATTATATTTTGGTCCATCCGACAACACCAGGCTGCACCTCAGTCTGTTTAGGAGCTCAGTAATCTTCAACAAAAATGATGGTTGTGTAGCCAGGTGCTGGGCTCCAGCAATATGGATAAGGAGACACTGCTTTTTATTCTTCTCCCCCCTCTACTGAGAATGTGGTACCATTCTCCTTTGGCCAGTGGGATGTGGAGCTAAAGCTGAGCAAGCCCATAGACTTTTATGCAGAGCACTGAGAATGCTGGGAAATTGTAGTTTGGGACAGCAGTCATAATAGCTACACTACACATCCCAATATGCAGTGTGCTAAGAAGTGGAGACAGGATTTTTATGAAACTGCTGAGAAAAGTTCTACCTCTTAGCACTGATGGAGTTAGAGGGAGAGCATCTTTGCCTGCCAGATGGAGACCAGACCATTGGGGATCTGAGCCAGAGACTGGGAGTGAGGACAACCCAGGGCAGCGCAGTACCACCCACATCACAGCAACTGCACCACTGCAGCAGGGATAGTGGAGCATCCATGCATCC
Organism: Aquarana catesbeiana; assembly: GCF_042186555.1. Taxonomy (NCBI): domain Eukaryota; kingdom Metazoa; phylum Chordata; class Amphibia; order Anura; family Ranidae; genus Aquarana; species Aquarana catesbeiana. The sequence goes on from NC_133327.1 coordinate 457,589,317, forward strand.
TCCACTTCTCACTGCTGATCACCGAAGGCTTTTTTGGAGAGACTAAAGGAGCCTGCTTCTAGAGCGAGAGGTCACTGCATCATCCCAGAGGCTGATAAGAGGGCTATTCTCTCATTGCTGATACTGCTAGGAGGAACTGAGCCACTGAAAGCAGGACACCAAGTGTACCCAATCCACACTGCATGTATTCCAAGCCTAGACTGCACCTATACCAACCCTATACCACATTATGCTGAACCTTTACCGAATCTGAACCACATGTAACTTGCACCTGTACTGAGACTATACCATACCTATACTGTACCTAAACTGCATGTAGGTTAATTGGGACGGTCATAAAGTTCAAAAATGATTTTAAAAGGGCCCCAACAATAGCTGGCAGAACAATCTTAAAGAACTGCCCCATCTGTAATAATTATTCTGCAACCCCCTTTGTTCTGCTGTCCCTCCTCTACCATCCTCCTTTTCTTTTGAACAGTGCATACCCAGTTGATCTAGGATCGCCATCATAAAATTCTTACTGGCAGTATAATTCCAGCAGATTAAACTTTACTACTGCTCACTGCTGCACTTGAGGTGTTCTTGCTACGGTTTATGCTGATCTGGAGGCCAAATAGACATGTGCAATTTGTTTAGTTCCAAATTCGTTTAACGAAATTAGACAAATTTGGAAATATCCGAATTTCGCCATTTTTTCCAAATATTGGAAAATCTGAAAATTCGAAAATTTGGAAATCAAAAAATAAGAATAAAAATCAGAAAATTCAAAAACCTTAAAAAAACTGAAATATTAACTTAACTATTACTAACTATTAAATTATAGGTATTGGAATTTCCTTTAAAATATGGCTGTTAGTGAACAGAACGAATACGAATATATCCAAAGTTGCGAATTACCCGTAATAACGAATGCCATATCTAAATGAATGGAACGTAACAAATTAATAATAATAATAATAAACAACAACAATAAAGTATTATTTTATTTATTATTATTTCGTTTCATTTGTTTAGATGCGGCATTCTTTATTTCGGATAATTTGTAACTTCAGATAAATTTGTATTCGTTACGTTCACTAACAACCAAATTTGAAGAACATTCCAATACCTATAATTTAATAGTTATTTATTATTAGTTAGTTTAGTCAAATTTCCGAATGTTAGGAAAAAAAAACGAATGAAACAAAAACTAACAAATTTTTCGGTAGTACACATGTCTAATGCCAAATGTCATCTTATACCTACTCCTTACTTTGTGGGCTAAACTGTTATCACCATGGTTATTCCATTTTATGCTTGCCTAGTTACCAACACTATTGCTTTGGTGCCTGTTTTCTTAGATGTAGCACTACTAGTGGGTACTAAGTATTACTTTTCGTGATTTCCTGTGATATTATAGGTTTGTAAACTCAACCTGGTGAGTAGGGATGAGCCGGACACCCCCAATTCGGTTCGCACCAGAACCTGCGAACGGACCGAAAATTCGCACGAACGTTAGAACTCCATTGACGTCTATGGGACTCGAACGTTCTAAATCAAAAGTGCTCATTTTAAAGGCTAATTTGCATGGTATTGTCCTAAAATGGGTTTGGGGACCCAGGTCCTGCCCCAGGGGACATGTATCAATGCAAAAAACTTTTAAAAACGTCCGTTTTTTTGGGAGCAGTGATTTTAATGATGCTTAAAGTAAAAAAAAAAAAAAAAAAAAAAAGTGAAATATTCCTTTAACCACTTCAGCCCCGGAAGGATTTACCCCCTTCCTGACCAGAGAACTTTTTACAATTTGGCACTGCGTCGCTTTAACTGCTAATTGCGCGGTCATGCAATGCTGTACCCAAACGAAATTTGCGTCCTTTTCTTCCCACAAATAGAGCTTTCTTTTGATGGTATTTGATCACCTCTGCCATTTTTATTTTTTGTGCTATAAACGGAAAAAGACCGAAAATTTTGAAAAAAAATGATATTTTCTACTTTTTGTTATTAAAAAAAATCCAATAAACTCAATTTTAGTCATACATTTAGGCCAAAATGTATTCGGCCACATGTCTTTGGTAAAAAAAATGTCAATAAGCGTATATTTATTGGTTTGCGCAAAAGTTATAGCGTCTACAAACTAGGGTACATTTTCTGGAATTTACACAGCTTTTAGTTTATGACTGCCTATGTCATTTCTTGAGGTGCTAAAATGGCAGGGCAGGGCAAACCCCCCCCCCCAAATGACCCCATTTTGGAAAGTAGACACTCCAAGGAAATTGCTGAGAGGCATGTTGAACCCATTGAATATTTATTTTTTTTGTCCCAGGTGATTGAATAATGACAAAAAAAAAAAAAATTTACAAAAAGTTTTCACTAAATGATATATTGCTCACACAGGCCATGGGCATATGTGGAATTGCACCCCAAAATACATTCAGCTGCTTCTCCTGAGTACGGGGATACCACATGTGTGGGACTTTTTGGGAGCCTAGCCGCGTACGGGGCCCCGAAAACCAAGCACCGCCTTCAGGATTTCTAAGGGCATAAATTTTTGATTTCACTCCTCACTACCTATCACAGTTTTGAAGGCCATAAAATGCCAAGATGGCACAAAACCCCCCCAAATGACCCCATTTTGGAAAGTAGACACCCCAAGCTATTTGCTGAGAGGCATGTTGAGTCCATGGAATATTTTATTTTTTGACACAAGTTGTGGGAATGTGACAATTTTTTTTTTTTTTGCACAAAGTTGTCACTAAATGATATATTGCTCAAACATGCCATGGGCATATGTGGAATTACACCCCAAAATACATTCTGCTGCTTCTCCTGAGTACGGGGATACCACATGTGTGGGACTTTTTGGGAGCCTAGCCGCGTACGGGGCCCCGAAAACCAAGCACCGCCTTCAGGATTTCTAAGGGCATACATTTTTGATTTCACTCCTCACTACCTATCACAGTTTTGAAGGCCATAAAATGCCAAGATGGCACAAAACCCCCCCAAATGACCCCATTTTGGAAAGTAGACACCCCAAGCTATTTGCTGAGAGGCATGGTGAGTATTTTGCAGTTCTCATTTGTTTTTGAAAATGAAGAAAGACAAGAAAAACGTATTTTTTTTTTCTTTTTTCAATTTTCAAAAGTTTGTGACAAAAAGTGAGGTCTGCAAAATACTCACTATACCTCTCAGCAAATAGCTTTGGGTGTCTATTTTCCAAAATGGGGTCATTTGGGGGGGGTTTGTGCCATCTGGGCATTCCATGGCCTCCGAAACTGTGATAGGCAGTGAAGAGTGAAATAAAAAATTTACGCCCTTAGAAAGCCTGAAGGCGGGGCTTGGTTTTCGGGGTCCCGTACGCGGGTAGGCTCCCAAAAAGTCTCACACATGTGGTATCCCCGTACTCAGGAGAAGCAAAAGAATGTATTTTGGGGTGTAATTTCACATATTCCCATGGCATGTTTGAGCAATATATCATTTAGTGACAACTTTGTTCAACAAAAAAAAAAAAAAAAAAAAAATTTGTCTTTTTCCCGCAACTTGTGTCACAATATAAAATATTCCATGGACTCGACCTGCCTCTCAGCAAATAGCTTGGGGTGTCTACTTTCCAAAATGGGGTCATTTGGGGGGGTTTTGAACTGTCCTGGCATTTTATGCACAACATTTAGAAGCTTATGTCACACACCACCCACTCTTCTAACCACTTGAAGACAAAGCCCTTTCTGACACTTTTTGTTTACATGAAAAATTTTTTTTTTTTTGCAAAAAAATTACTTTGAACCCCCAAACATTATATATTTTTTTAAAGCAAATGCCCTACAGATTAAAATGGTGGGTGTTTAATTTTTTTTTTTCACACAGTATTTGCGCAGCGATTTTTCAAACGCATTTTTTGGGGAAAAAACACACTTTTTTAAATTTTAATACACTAAAACACACTATTTTGTCAAAATGTTTGATGAAATAAAAAAGATGATCTTAGGCCGAGTACATGGATACCAAACATGACATGCTTTAAAATTGCGCACAAACGTGCAGTGGTGACAAACTAAATACATTTTTAAAAGCCTTTAAAAGCCTTTACAGGTTACCACTTTAGATTTACAGAGGAGGTCTGCTGCTAAAATTACTGCCCTCGATCTGACCTTCGCGCTGATACCTCCCATGCATGGTGCAATTGCTGTTTACATTTGACGCCAGACCGACGCTTGCGTTCGCCTTTGTGCGAGAGCAGGGGGGGGCAGGGGTGCTTTTTTTTTTTTTTTTTTTTTTAATTATTTTTTTTGCTTTTTTATCTTATTTTTAAACTGTTCCTTTCATTTTTATTTTTTTTTTAATCATTTTTATTGTTATCTCAGGGAATGTAAATATCCCCTATGATAGCAATAGGTAGTGACAGGTACTCTTTTTAGAAAAAATTGGGGTCTATTAGACCCTAGATCTCTCCTCTGCCCTCAAAGCATCTGACCACACCAAGATCGGTGTGATAAAATGTTTTCCCAATTTCCCAATGGCGCTGTTTACATCCGGCGAAATCTAAGTCATGAAATGCTCGTAGCTTCCGGTTTCTTAGGCCATAGAGATGTTTGGAGCCATTCTGGTCTCTGATCAGCTCTATGGTCAGCTGGCTGAATCACCGGCTGCATTCTCAAGTTCCCTGTTGGGACAGGAGAGCCAGAGAAAAACATGGAAGACGGTGGGGGGGGGCATTCCCTCCCACTGCTTGTAAAAGCAGTCTAGAGGCTAATTAGCCACTAGGATTGCTTTTACATGAAAGCCAACCACTGGCTGAAAAGAATGATACCAAGATGATACCTAAACCTGCAGGCATCATTCTGGTATAACCACTCAAAGTCCAGCAACATACCAGTACGTTGCTGGTCCTTGTTGGGCATACATTGTAAACTTTTTTTTCATGCAGCCTGTGGGCTTAACGAAAAAAAGATATTGATCGGTGGGTATGCCCACCATTAGAATACCTCCCTTCATCCACCCACTTCTAATGATGGGCATACATGCACAGTATATATATGCCGAAGCATGGGGGCATCCTCCCGCAAAAGGCAGGAGCAAATCGCTCCTCCACCCACTGCTGCCCCCACGCTTCGGCATACATGCTGAAGTATGTAACTGTGGTGGTGAAATCACCTCCGACAGCGCTGGAGTCACGGCTTTATGTATCGTGGGAGCAAACGCTGTTGCTGTCAAGATAAACAAATCCGCTCTGCAGCTGAATGGCGTACCGGAAAACAAAAAAGTGGTTAACAATAAAAAAACAAAGTATAAAAAAATTGAATACCTATAAAAGCAAACATGATAAAAACATAACAATAAAACATTGCAGTATAGAATGCAGAACAATAGAGAGAGAATAGAGAGAGAACAATAAAACAACAACAACTATTTTTGGTTTTTTTATTTTATATATTTTTTTGTGTTTATATACTTACCTCCCTAAACTAGCGTCACCTGTGTCACTAATACAGCGATCAGAAAAACGATCGCTTAGCGACACTGGTGACGGGGGGTGATCACGGGGTTAACCTTTATTAGGGGGGGTTAGGGGGTACCCTGGACCTAAAGGGGGGTACCCTAGACCTAAAGGGGGCTAACCTAACTGCCCTAACACTTATAACTGTCACAAACTGACACCAATGCAAAAAAAAAAAAAAAACACTGCTATTGGTGTCAGAGTGACAGGGGGTACAGGGGGGTGATCGGGGGGTGACAGGGGGGTGAAAAGTGTGCCTGCGTGTTCTACTGGAAGTGTAGTGTTGGTGCACTTACTTGGATGTCTTCTCTCCTCGGCGCCGGATCAAAAAGACCGGCTCAAGGAGGGATGACATCACTTCCTCTCCCTCTGTTACAGAAGGAGAGGAAGCATTTGATTCGCTGGGAGCAATCGGGAGGGGTTGGCCATCAATGGATGGCCTCCCCCTGACCTCTCATCGCCCGCGAACAAGAGCCTATGGCACCGGGGGGGAGTCCGATCAGACCCCCCGCCCGCGGGAAGGCATCACGTATCAGGTACGTGATTTTGCCTGCCGTGCCGCTCTGTTCGCGTATATAGACATGAGGCGGTCGGCAAGTGGTTAAATATCGTACCTGGGGGGTGTCTATAGTATGCCTGTAAAGTGGCGCATGTTTCCCGTGCTTAGAACAGTCCCTGCACAAAATTACATTTTTGAAGGAAAAAAAGTCATTTAAAATTGCTTGCAGCTTTAATGTAATGTCGGGTCCTGGCAATATGGATGAAAATCAGTGAGACAAAGGGCATGGGTACCCTCCAGTCCATTACCAGACCCTTTGGGTCCTGTATAGATATTAAGGGGAACTCCGCACACAAATTAAAAAAAGGAAAGGCGTGGGGCCCCAAGGCCCTATATACTCTGAACAGCAGTATACAGGCAGTGCAAACAAGACAGGGACTGTAGGTTTGTTGTTAAGTAGAATCTGTTTGTAATTTTGAACTGGTACATTTTTAAAGTGTAGCTCCAGCCAAAAAATCTGTTTTTAAGCTTTTTGGAAAACATAGGGAATGGTTATCACCCCTGTGACATTTGTTTTGCTGTCTGTGCTCCTCTTCAGAAGATTTCACCTCACTTTTTGTCCCAATGACAAATGTTTTTTGAAAATTTGGGGTTTTTAGTGAAACAAGGATTGGTGATAAAGCATCAGTGGAAAGGAGAAAAGTTTTTCCCATATTAACTCTTACAGGAGAGAACTTCCCTTCCTATGGGGTAGATTTCATCTCACTTCCTGTTGTCTCCTTCCGTTTGCAAGTAGGAGTCGTTTGTAAGTTGGATGTTTAAAGGTAGGGGCCTGCCCTATATACTCAGCAGAAATTTTGGCCTTAGGTGTTGTTGTGGCCTCAACACTATAGGCCCTCACAGGGCCCTGCTGTGAAATATTAGATCAAGAATTGTAATTACATGCCCCTGTTGAACAGGGCCAGAAAAATTGGGCCTTTGGTGATGGTAGTGCTGGTGCCACAACACTAAGTCCTCACAGTTACTCTTGGTGGGCGCTGGAATGGGCCCTGCTGTGAAATATTAGATCAAGAATTGTAATTACACGCCCCTGTTAAACAGGGGCTGAAAAATTGGGCCTTAGGCACTGGTGGCGGTGCCCAGAACCAAAAATGTTCTTACAAGCTATCATCATGATCATTGAGGAGGAAGAGGATAATTACTCAGGATAGTCACTCAACATCAGCATAGGCAGTCTTTGAAGGGATCTGAGATTTCAAAAAAAATTATTCGGTTACATCAGCATCAGGTGCTTGGTAGCTGGTAGTGATCCAAGACTGATTCATTTTTATGAAGGTCAGATGATCGACCGAGTCGGTGGACAGACGCACCCTGTGATCGGTTACAAAGCCTCCAGCAGCACCGAATGTGCGTTCCGAAAGAACGCTGGATGCAGGACAGGCCAGTAGCTCAATTGCATACTGTGCAAGCTTTGGCCAGTGATCCATCCTCAAGACCCAGTAACCCAGAGGATTTTTGGTGGGAAAGGTGTCCAAGTCAGATCTTGCCCCTAGGTATTCCTGCACCATGTAAAACAGACGCTGGCAATGGTTGCTGGAACCGATCATACCTTGGGGCTGCGGACTAAAAAATTGTCTGAACGCATCGGTCAGATGGCCACCTTCTCCAGCGCTCCTTCTTTGACTGACCGAAGCCTCAGCAACACGTTGTCCAGAAACAGGAGTTTGTAACCTCCCAGTCTCTGGGAACGCGTTACACAGACCTTTCTGCAAGGCCTCCCGAAGATGTTTCATCCTCTGCTCCCTCTGCGATGGCAAGATAAGGTCCGCAACCTTACCCTTGTAACGTGGATCAAGGAGGGTTGCCAGGCAGTATTGGTCCGTCTCCTTGATACCACGAATACGAGGATCCTTCCGCAGGCTTTGCAGGATCAGGGAGGCCATGCAGCGTAGGTTTGCTGAGGCATTCGGTCCTGAGTCCTCTGGGTCACTAAGGACGACATGGTCCGCAGCCACCTCCTCCCAGCCACGTACAAGTCCATGTGTTTCTTGGGATGGATCCCTTAAAGACTGCTGCTGAGGCTGAGTGCCAGGCTCCACCTCCATACTCACACAATCCTCCACCTCCTCATTCTCTTCCTGTGTGATCGGCAGGCACGCAGGAACACTGTCTGGATGAAGGGGGCCTTGAGAGCTAAGGAAGTCCTCCTCTTCCTGCCTCTGTTCTGCCTCAAGTGCCCTGTCCATTACTCCACGCAGCGTGTGCTCCAACAGGTGGACAAGGGGGACAGTGTCACTGATGCATGCACTGTCACTGCTCACCTTCCTCATGGCCTCCTCAAATGGTGACAGGACAGTGCATGCATCCCTGATCATGGCCCACTGGCGTGGGGAAAAAAAAACAAGCTCCCCTGACCCTGTCCTGGTGCCATAGTTGCACAGGTACTCATTGATGGCCCTCTGCTGCGTGTGCAGCCGCTGCAGCATGGCCAACGTTGAGTTCCACCTGGTGGGCATGTTAGACTGTTCTTGGGCAGGTTAAATTCCTTTTGGAGGTCTGCCAGCTGAGCACTGGCATTATATGACCGGCGGAAATGCACACAGACTTTCCTGGCTTCCTGTAAGCCCAGGTACCTGCCCAAGAACCGCTGCACCACCAAGTTAAGGACGTGAGCCAAACAGGGCACATGGGTCAGTTGTCCCTGTCAGAGGGCGGAGAGGAGGTTGGTGCCATTGTCGCAAACCACCATTGCTGCCTTAAGTTGGCGTGGCGTCAACCACCTCTGAACCTGCCCCTGCAGAGCTGACAGAACCTCTGCCCCAGTGTGGCTCCTGTCCCCCAAACACACCAGCTCAAGCACCGCATGGCATATTTTGGCCTGCGTACTTGCTTGGGCCCCTTTAACGCCTATGGAGCACCGCTGGTTCCGAGGACAAAGCACAGGAAGGGGCAATGGAGGAAGAAAAAGAGGAGGGGGTGGAGGAGAGAGGTGTGTCACAATCATTAGTAGTGGCATTTTGGAGGCGTGGTGGCAAAACAACCTCCAACACTACCGCACCTTCTCCTGCATCCTTCCCAGCTTCCAGCAGAGTCACCCAATGCGTGGTGAAACTTAGGTAACATCCCTGTCCATGCCTGCTGGACCATGAGTCAGCGGTAATATGCACCTTACCGCTGACCGCCCTGTCCAGCGAGGCATGGACATTGCCTTCCACATGCCGGTAGAGAGCCGGAATCGCCTTCCGTGAGAAAAAGTGGCGTTTGGGTACCTGCCACTGAGGAACCGCACATTCCACAAACTCACGGAAGGGGGCAGAGTCTACCAACTGAAAAGGCAGCAGTTGAAGTGCTTGCAATTTTGCCAAGCTAGCATTCAACCGCTGGGCATGTGGATGGCTGGGAGTGAACTTCTTTCGGCGGTGCAGCAGCTGGGGCAGGGAAATTTGCCTGGTACAATCTGACGTCGGTGTACCGAAAGCAGATTGCCCACAAGTACTTGGCTGTGACACACCTAATTCTACACCTTCATTCCTCTCAGTGCAGGTCTCAGAGAGGACTGAAGGTATAGTGGGGTTGGAGATCTCAGCTGATGAGGAGCAAGGAGAGGTCCTCTTTGTTCTTTGGTGTGGATCTTTTAGATACGCTTGCCAATGAACTGCATGGCAGGTCAACATATGTCTGGTCAAGCATGTGGTGCCCAAGCGGGAGATGTTTTGGCCACGCGAGATACGCTTGAGACATATGTTGCAAATAGCAGTGGTGCAATCTGATGCACTCGTGTCAAAAAAGGCCCACACCAAAGAACTTTGGAATAACGTTCAGAGACAGCAGCGCCCTGCACATGCGGAGCTTTGGGGTGTGATGCAGTCAGTGCGCTGCCCTTAGGCTGGCCCCTGGAGGGCATCCTGCTTCTTTGGTGATGTGCCTCCTCCTCCTCTCTCCTATCAGGCACCCACGTTGAGTCAGTGACCTCATCATCCCCTCCCTCCTCATCACTGGAGCAAACCTGGCAGTATGCTGCAGCAGGGAGAGCATGACTGCCAGATGGCTGTCCTTCTTGGGCACACCCTCTGTCCATGCTCACGTTACTGCCTTCATCTAGCTCAGTATCATCATCAGAGCCTTCTAAACGCTGGGCATCCTCCTGGAGCACGTACCCAACACTGTGGTCAAACAGTTCGAGGGACTCCTCAGGAGGACTTGGTGGGGCTAAGGAAGGAGTCACTGATGCCATTGAGCCGAGGGAAGAGGCCGCGTTGGCAGCTGCTTTGCCAGACAAAGTACCCTGAGCATGGGTGAGAGAGGATGAGGAGGATGAGAACGGCTTGGTCATCCACTCGACCAAGTCTTCTGCATGTTGCGGCTCAACACGGCCAGCTGCTGAAAAAAAGGCCAAGCGTGTCCCACGGCCACGTGCTGATGAGGATGCACCATCTCCACGACCAACACTGTTGCCTCTAGACACAGAGTCTGCTTGCCCTCTTTTATTGGCTTGTGACTGTCTGCCTCTCCTTGTTGGCCTTCCAGACATACTAATGGCCTGTAGCTGCACTAAGCTGGGATAGATAGAGATTATAGATATAGATAGATAGATAGATAGATAGATCGATAGATAGATAGATAAAGATTATAGATATAGATAGATAGATAGATAGATAGATAGATAGATAGATAGATAGATAGATAGATAGATAGATAGAGAGAGAGAGAGAGATTCTGATACTGCAGCTAGCAAAATCAGCTGCCTGTCTGTAGTATGAGAACACCATCAACCTTCTACAGGTAGCTTTAGCTGAACACTGTGCAGAGCTCGCAAAAAACTAACTTGTAGCTTATTTAGCTGCCTGCGGTAGTGATTGGATCAGGAAAACACCACCAACCTTCTATAGGTAGCTTTAGGTGAACACTGTGCAGAGCTCGCACTACACTAACTTGTAGTTTTAGCTGAACACTGTGAGGAGGACGCACTACACTAACTTGTAGCTTATTTAGCTGTCTGCAGGAGTGATAGGATCAGTAAAACACCACCAACCTTCTACAGGTAGCTTTAGCTGAACACTGTGCAGAGCTCAGGATCACCTGGGATGCATAACATATATATATATATATATATATATATATATATATATATATATATATATATATATATATATATATATATATATATATATATATATATATATATATATACACATATATATACACACACACAATACACTAAGTGCAGCTAACTCACTGACTGTCCTGCCTAATCTATCTAACTTAAATCGAATGACACTGTCTCTCTGTCTATCTATCTCAACGCCGGAACACACACTACACAGGGCCGCCATGCAGGCGGCCTTATATAGTGTGGGGCGTGTACTAAATCCCCTGAGCCATAATTGGCCAAAGCCTCCTTGGCTTTGGCCAATTACGGCTCTCTGTTCAGACAGCGCTGTGATTGGCCAAGCATGCGGGTCATAGTGCATGCTTGGCCAATCATCAGCCAGCAATGCACTGCGATGCCGCACGCAGTGAATTATGGGCCATGACGCGCCACACGAATTTGGCGCGAACGGCCCATATCGTTCGCAATTCGGCGAACAGATGATGTTCGAGTCGAGCATGGATTCGACTCGAACACGAAGCTCATCCCTACTGGTGAGTCAGATGGGCTGAGGTTCTTGAGAAGGTTTAGGCAAAGAACAGAGGACCCATCCTACCCAGCAGCTCTTACAGGGGCAGCGCTACAGTTGTCCATATAGGCCACACAAATCCTGTTACATGCAATTAAAGCAGAACTAAAGTCTCTCAATCAACATTAATCATTTTTAATTATTATTCTGCTAGCATTAGTAAATACATACATCCGAGGAGTCTTCATCTGCATTATATTCTTTCAACTGGAGGAGGGGTGGATGGGCTTTCTTAGCCAAGCACACCCTCCTGCCTGCATGCCTTAGTCAAGGACAGATGGATTCCTATAAGTAAATGCTATATGAATTATCTGCCCTTACTCAAGATGGCCATGGCTAGAAATGCTAGGGAGTGTTTTTCAAAGTGATGTATCAGCAAAATAAAGCATGGATGCATAGATGGGTGAGTTTGCTTTGAATATTTAAAATGAATAAGGGCTTGTTTACACTTGCTTCAAAATATGGCTTTGAACAAGCTTTTGAAAGCGCCCTGAATGACAAAGCCCGTCACTAAATAAAATGGTTAACTTACAGTCCTGTTTACACGCTGCTTTTGCTTTGCTTCAAAAATTATACCCCATGTCGCTTTCTTGGTACTTCAAAGCATCTCTCAAGCCTCCATTGAAGTCTATGACAAAGCTTGTCTGAAGCACCTGCAGCTTTTGAGAGGCTTTAAGCCTGGTACACACGGGCCAAATGTCGTGAGACATCGGCCGATTCAGAAATTTAAAAAAAGAAAGAAAATGGCTGACATTCGGCCCAGGTTTATGTCGGTCTGTCCGACAGAAGCCAACCATTTGGCCGGCTTCTGTTGGACGAGCATGCTGGGAAACCAGCAGCCAACCGACTCCCAATCAGCGCTGTCAGCCAATGGCAGAGAGCGCCGATCAGAGTGTTCTGGTAGGAGGAGCGCTCCCCCTAAGAGCATAGAAGCGGGGCAGATTGCTGCACTAACTTTGCGTAGTAAGTACAGCGGCTCTGATCTTTTTTTTTTTTTTTTCCCCCGGAAAACCCAGCGGGTTGAACTCCTAGTGTGTACCAGGCTTTAGCTTTGCTCTGTTTTGGAGGTATTGCAGGTATGAGATATCACTGGAAAACCAACAAGCCACTGATGGACTTCTAATTTCAAAATGTGTACTACTGAAGAAATTATATATGTATATATATATAAATAATATATACACACACATACATATACACATATACAGTGGGGACGTATTCAGACAACCTTAAATTTTTCACTCTTTGTTATATTATTGCAGCCATTTGCTAAAATCAGTTAAGTTCATTTTTTCCTCATTAATGTACACACAGCACCCCATATTGAAAGACACAGAATTGTTGATATTTTTTCAGATTTATTAAAAAAGAAAAACTGAAATATCACATGGTCCTAAGTATTCAGACCCTTTGCTGTGACACTCATATATTTAACTCAGGTGCTGTCCATTTCTTCTGATCATCCTTGAGATGGTTCTACATCTTCATTTGAGTCCAGCTGTGTTTGATTATACTGATTGGACTTGATTAGGAAAGCCACACAGACCTTACAGCTCACAGTGCATGTCAGAGCAAATGAGAATCATGAGGTCAAAAGGAACTGCCTGAAGAGCTCAGAGACAGAATTGTGGCAAGGCACAGATCTGGCCAAGGTTACAAAAAAAAAAAAATTCTGCTGCACTTAAGGTTCCTAAGAGCACAGTGGCCTCCATAATCCTTAAATGGAAGATGTTTGGGGTGACCAGAACCCTTCCTAGAGCTGGCCGTCCGGCCAAACTGAGCTATCGGGGGAGAAGAGCCTTGGTGAGAGAGGTAAAGAAGAACCCAAAGATCACTGTGGCTGAGCTCCAGAGATGCATCGGGAGATGGGAGAAAGTTGTAGAAAGTCAACCATCACTGCATCCCTCCACCAGTCACCAGTGGGGGCTTTATGGCAGAGTGGCCCGATGGAAGCCTCTCCTCAGTGCAAGACACATGAAAGCCCGCATGGAGTTTGCTATAAAAAAAAAAAAAAACACCTGTAGGACTCCAAGATGGTGAGAAATAAGATCCTCTGGTCTGATGAGACCAAGATAGAACTTTTTGGCCTTAATTCTAAGAGGTATGTGTGGAGAAAACCAGGCACTACTCATCACCTGCCCAATACAGTCCCAACAGTGAAGAATGGTGGTGGCAGCATCATGCTGTGGGGGTGTTTTTCACCTGCAAGGACAGGACGACTGGTTGCAATTGAGGGAAAGATGAATGTGGCCAAGTACAGGGATATCCTGGATGAAAACCTTCTCCAGAGTGCTCAGGACCTCAGACTGGGCCCAAGGTTTACCTTCCAACAAGACAATGACCCTAAGCACACAGCTAAAATAACGAAGGAGTGGCTTCACAACAACTACGTGACAGTTCTTGAATGGCCCAGGTAGAGTCCTCACTTAAACCCAATTGAGCATCTCTGGAGAGACCTAAAAATGCCTGTCCACCAATGTTTACCATCCAACCTGACAGAACTGGAGAGGATCTGCAAGGAGGAATGGCAGAAGATCCTCAAATCCAGGTGTGAAAAACTTGTTGCATCTTTCCCAAAAAGACTCATGGCTGTATTAGATCAAAAGGGTGCTTCTGCTAAATACTGGAGCAAAGGGTCTGAATACTTAGGACCATGTGATATTTCAGTTTTTCTTTTTTAATAAATCTGCAAAAATGTCAACAATTCTGTGTTTTTCTGTCAATATGGGGTCCTGTGTGTACATTAATGAGGAAAAAAATGAACTTAAATGATTTTAGCAAATGGCTGCAATATAACAGAGTGAACAATTTAAGGGGGTCTGAATATTTTCTGTCCCCACTGTATATATAACTCTGTGTGTTCTGGCTCATATACTATATAGCTAAAGGTTTGTGGACACCTGAACATAATACCTAGGTGAGCTTTTTAGACATAAGGATGTTGCCACTAAACCCCCACTCCCGCACCGCTTTGTGGCTATAACATCCTCCATTCTTTTTGGAAGGCTTTTCTGCTATTGTATGACAACAGCTGGCTCTTAGAAAGACATCAGCAGTCACTTCCAGTTCATATGTATATATTCTGGGAGTGTCTGGTGCAGACGTCACATCTAGTCTACAGCATGGAGCAGCAAGGTAGTGAGATGTGCAACACCATAGCAGAATGTGAGCTGGGACCAGAGAGGGAGGACAGGAAAGAGAGTGGCAGAGGATCAGCAGAGCTGGGGAGCCGGAGCAGGAGAAACTAGCAAGGTCACATGTGCTGCGCAGCATGAGAGCAATATAGCGGGAGGTGAGCAGGGACTGGAGAGAGGAGGATCAAAAAATCTGAGGATCAGCAGAGCTGGGGGTTACTACTGAGTAGGGGATCAGTAAGGATGAGCTCCGGCATGTTTGCACACTCCATGTGTAGAGCCGCCAGGAAGTCGGTGCTGCGCTGATCACAGGCAGTGACACATTTCCCGATCTCTGCAGCCACACATCGGGAAAATGTCTCACTGCCCGATTAGCGCCGTGCCAACTTCCTGGCAGGCTCTGCACGTGGAGTGTGCTAACACGCTGGAGCTCATCCTTAGGGATCAGCAGAGCTAGATGCTACTACTGAATGGGGGGGAGCAGCAGAGCTGGGGGCTACTACTCAGTGCGGCATCAACAGAGCTCGGAGTACTACTGAGCAGGTGATCTACTGAACAAGGGCACTAATAAGCTGAGGATCTGCTGAACTAGGGGACCAATGGTCTGGGGATCTGCTGAACGGGGTTTAAAGCCTTTAAGACAAAATTGAAAATCAACACACACACACACACACACACACACACACACGCACACAGGGCATTTGCCAAGCGTCATTGAAGCATCAAAAAAGTATGTTGATGCGGTAGGCGCTTTAAAGTGTGTTGAAGTCGAAGCAGGTGTAAATGAGCCCTTAAAGCGTTTTCGGTTTGTGCTGCTCAGAAAATAATTTCATTTTGCTTTAAAGATGGCTTTAGATCTATGAGGGAAGTTAATTTTATTTTATTGGCTTGCTCAAGTGCATATATTTAAGTGAATGGAGAGGAGAAGAAAATGTTCATGCTTGAACAATCTTTCCTCATAGGAGTGATCAAACATGCTGCTGTTACCATAGACTTGAGAAAGCTGCCTGGCAAATTCAGTTCAGGTGTCACTAGGTACAGCTGAAAGTAGTGTGGGTTGTGTAAGGGTACTTTCACACTGCTCTGTTCAAAAAACGTGGTAAAAACACATATGCCTTTTTGATGCATTTTCTGAACTCCTGACTCAAAAAACACACCACAGCATGCAGTATTGATGTGTTTTCTATAGAAATCAATTATGCGTTTTTGGTGCACTTTTGAAAAGTGCACTAAAGATGCAGCATGCAAGACTTTTAATAATGAACTGCACCAAAACCTCACTGTAGTGAAGCATTTTTCTTCCACATTTTTACCCCATAAATGCATGAAAGATCCGTGTGAAAGGGCAGTAAGAAATGGGCTACAGAGCACTTAAAAATCCCGCTAACGGAACATGTAATGTTACGATTTTTCTTAAGAAGATGAACGATTGTATGACTAGGCGTCATTAGTGTGACAAAGTCAGTTGTATTAAAAAAAAAAAAAAAAAAAAAAAAAAAGAAAATCAATCAAGAAGTGCAGGTGTTGTAGTTAGCAAGTTGATCTGCCCAGCCCAAACAAGGAATCCTTTACCCACAGATTAATGCCCCGTACACACGTTCCGATTATCGTACGACAAAAGTCACTTTCGGACAGATCGTTAGATAATCTGATCGTTAGTACACAGCTTTCAACAGCCAATCAAGACAGTCCGTCCAACCAAATCTGAAGGGGACAAACAGGAAAACTTCGGTCGGACAACAGCCCATTGTACGACAATCGTGTAATCAACAGCACGCATGCTCGGAAACACGAAAATAAACCAGAAGGACACAGGGGTCACACATATTTGACATCATTTAAAATACGTAGCTACGCACAGCAGATTTTTCCAGAATCGTACAACAAATCCTACACACATTTTGCACTGTTGTATTCGATCTTAGTTTTATGCAACAAAATGCGAACGATCTGTCGTACGATAATCAGAACGTGTGTACGGGGCATAAGGCTGGGTTCACACTATTGCGAACTGGATGCGGATTTCTCCGCATTCAATTCGAATAGCAGGAGATTGTGACCAGCTCTCCATGGAGCCGGTTCACACATCTCCGCAGCGGTTCCGGTGCAAATTGCACAGGAGTCCTGTGCGTCTTTTTGTCTATTTCAGGTCCGAATTCAGCTAAAAATTCCAGCTGAAATCGAACCTGAAACGTTGAAAAGACACGCACCGGAACCCAGTGTGAACCCAGCCTGAACAAACCAACCTGAGCATCAGCAATTTGATCTCCATAATTTGCACAGAAGCCAACAAACATCTTCTATAATGTCAGGGGTTTTTTTTTGTTTTGTTTTTTAAAAAACAAAAACCAAAAACACGAAATTTAGTATAGTAATATATAGATTTTTTTTCATATATGTAGTTAAAATGAGATGAAACTATTCCAAATTTACTGTAAAAAGTACACCATGAATGACAATCACCTACTATCGTCATTACCATTTAACTGGGTTCAAGAGTAACACAACCATTGTTTTAAATGATCCCTTTTCCTGCTGGTTGCAGAAAGATAAAGACACTTATATTTGCATCCACTATGGTTTGTACTGGTGAATGCATACAGTTTTTAATCTTTCAGAGGACCTGCACAAGGTTAGGCACTAGCAATAAATATTTTTGCATTACCTTTATGCTAATTGACTTTGTAAACTATGGTCGAACATGCACATGTTAATTTAACATAAAAAGATTAAATTACACATTTTATTGAAGAGAAAGCTTTACATTATAATTCAACAAATGACAATAAAATAGCTATTGAATAACAGTTATTGGAATACTATAGGAGAAGTGACACTTCACCGGTGGCGCTGGTGTTTTTTTGTATGGGGGGGGCGCAAGCAACTGAACCCCCACCCTCCACTGCAACTCAAATCGACCACCCTACCCCCGCTGTCTGCCGTTCGGTCCACCGGCACTTACCCCATCCCTTTAAAACCAAACACATATTAATTACACAGGTTCTGCGGCTGATTAAGGTGGTAATTAAACTCACTTGGTACCTTATCTTCATTAAATTAGCCTCAGAACCTGTGTAATTAATATGTGTTCGGGTTTAAAGGGATGAGGTAGCAACCCTAGGCAGGGATTGAGCATCCAGGCATCAGCTCTCCTCCCTTCCTCCTAGGTGTCCAATAAGATCGCCTGTCCTTTCAGCCAATCGGGTGACAGGTATAAGACCTGCTTCTCAAACCTGGAAGCTCTAATCAGGTGCTTAAAAAAAAAAACCCTGCTGGCTGTAATTCATGCGCCCGATGCCCTGAAAGGTGCCGGACGCATGAATAGGGGGTGGCCGCGGCGGCCATGGATAGATTCATGCTATGCATGCATCTATTCATTGCATATAGGGGGTGGCCCTGCTTTTCACCTAGCAAAGTAAATAATAAATCAACCACAATAAACAAAAAAAACTTACACAAGAACTTCCCGAGGCTATGGTTAAAATTAAAATTGAAGTTAGCATGCGTTCTGCTCACAAACTATATTATGGGATGGATCTACTAGAGGCAAATAGACAGATCATTTTGAAAGGTAAGTTGTACTTTGCAAGGGAATTTGTATCAGGGCTTACTCAACGCTAATGATGAGCTCCGGCGTGTTCGCACAACCCGCTAGGAAGTCGGCACTGCGCTGCTCACAGGCAGTGAGACATTGTCCCGATATGCGGCTGCAGAGATCGGGAAATGTCTCACTGCCTGTGATTAGCGCAGTGCAGTGCCGACTTCCTGGCGGGCTCTGCACGTGGGGTATGCCAACACGCCGGAGCTCATCCTTACTGAACGCCATGAAAATCTGTTAATCATCCAATCAAGTGCAAGCAAAAAATACTGTTTTTTTTTTTTTTTTCCTTGAACGTGATTGAGTATTTTTTTGCAAATGAAACTTCACCACATTCACTAAACTCTGGGGCAAATTCAATTGCAAAGGGCAACTTCCATTACAAAGTTAACAGCATATTTGCCCTTAGGCCTGATTCGCACCTATGCAGGTTGCATATTGCAGGTGCATTTTGCATTTTTCAATACACGCTTTTGATGTCTATGGAGCCTAAACCCCGAAAAGTCCCTAGCCCTTTCCTTAAAATGCACAGAGGTGAACTACATCCATAGGAAACAATGTTAAATGGACTGTAGTGTGTTTCTGCAAAACTGAAAACGCACTAAAAAATGCATAGGTGTGAACCAGGCCTTAGTAAATCAACAATATATACCATATACTTAGGGCTGCCACCTCATCCCTTTAAACCCAAACACATATTAATTACACAGGTTCTGTGGCTGATTAAGGTGGTAATTAAACTCACTTGGTGCCTTATCTGCATTTAATTAGCCTCAGAACCTGTGTAATTCAAACGTGTTCGGGTTTAAAGGGATGAGGTGGCGTGGCAACTCTACATATACTGTGCACTTGTACCTTATACAGTCTAAATTACTTACCAAGCCCCCACCAACAATTGAAATTTTCTTCTTCTGATTATTAGCCATATCCATGACAGCTGTGTGTGGCTAAACTATTAGAGCTTTAGACTGGCAGGTCAGTATTGTGTACATAGATTTAAAAGAGACTTAAATCTGCTGACATATCAACGGTTAAAGTCTATGTTTACTTGCTGAAACCTGAATATGTCCTTTCTCTGAAAAATACCTTCCTCTCTACTATTATTGGCTATGGCCTGTGCCTCCCCTTCCATCTCCTCCCCTCCTATCTTGCAGCACCTGCAGCCAACATATTAGAAAAAAACATGTTCTGTTAAAAGGAAATGCATGCTGATTCTATTTATTTCTCTTTATAACAGGGGTCTCAAACTGGTAGCCCTCTAGCTGTTGCAAAACTACAAGTCCCATGGGGCATTGCAAGGCTGACAGTTACAAGCATGACTTCCGCAGGCAGAGGCATAATGGGACTTTTAGTTTCATAACAGCTGGAGGGCCACCAGTTTGAGACCCCTGCTTTATAAAAATTAGGTGGCAGCAGACATTGGCTTGGGGTACACATTAGATTTTAAAACGTTTGTCAGAATGAAATGATCTAAGGCTAAGGCCTTTAGTATTTAGTTTTGATTTAAATCTTCTCCTAGGTTTTTATTTCTGTTTGATACCTCATTGGGGAGTAGGGCTGCCACATCATCCCTTTAATCCAGGACACATATTAATTACACAGGTTCTGAGGCTGATTTAATGCAGACAAGGCACCAAGTGAGTTTAATTACCACCTTAACCAGTTGCCGACCGCCGCTCGACGATGTACGTCAACAGAATGGCACGGGCAGGCAAATCGGCGTACCTGTACGTCCCTGCCTCCCAGCGGGCGTGGGGCCCTTAGGGCCCCCCCCCGGTACCTGCGGCGGTCTGTTTCATTCCAGGAGCGATCCGTGCTGAGGGGGAGGCCACCTATTCTTGGCCACCCCCTCGTGATCGCTCCTGGCGAATGTGAAGCTTCCTCTGCTTCTGTAATGTCATCTCTCCTCATGCATCTTTTTCGTGTCGGCGCCCGAGGAGAGAAGACATCAATGTGAGTCTGCACCAACACTACACTAACGCCAGTACGCATGGGCACATAAAACCCCCCCGATCACCCCCTGCATCCCCAGTCACAGTGTCACCGATTGCAGTGTTTATTTTTTTACTGATCACTGCATTTGGTATCATTTGTGACTGTTATAAGTGTTAGGGCAGTTAGTGGTAGGCCCCTTTAGGTCTAGGGCACCCCCCTAACCGACCTAATAAAGGTTTAACCCCTTGATTATCCCCCAGTTAACCCTTTCATCCCCTGTTGCCAGTGTCACTAAGCGATCTTTTTTCTGATCGCTGTATTAGTGTCACAGGTGAAGCTAGTTAGCCAGGTAAGTATTTAGGTTAACCGTCAGCTTTTTATAGCGTCAGGTACCCCCATATACTACCTAATAAAGGTTAACCCCTGATTTCCCCTAGTTAACCCTTTCACCAGTGATCACCGTATAAGTGTCACAGGTGAGGCTGGTTAGTTAGTTTGTTTTTTATGCCGTTTATTACCCAATAAAGGTTTAACCCCCTGATCTCCCGGCGGGTGATATCAGTTGGGTTTTAGGGTCAGTTAGGGTCTACGTTGCCCCAGACAGCGTCAGATTAGTGCCAGTACCGCTAACACCTGCGCACGCAGCATACACCTCCCTTAGTGGTATAGTATCTGAACGGATCGATATCTGATCTGATCAGATCTATACTAGCGTCCCCAGCAGTTTAGGGTTTCCAAAATGCAATGTTAGGGGGATCAGCCCAGATACCTGCTAGCACCTGCGTTTTGCCCCTCTGCCCAGCCCAGCCCACCCAAGTGCAGTATCGATCGATCACTGTCACTTACAAAACACTAAACACATCACTGCAGCGTTCGCAGAGTCAGGCCCGATCCCGCTAACAGTTTTTTTTGTAGCGTTTTGATACAGTTGCTGACAGCCTAGGAGCTTTTTTACCTTTTAGTCTCACTAGTGTACCAGTAAATTTAGAGCCCAAAATGGCAAATCGAAGGTACACTAGTGAAGAGGCCTACACGTTTCTGAGCATGACAGATAGTGAAGAGGAAGCCACTCATATGTCAGATTCAGGCTCAGAATACGATCCTGTAGACGACACTGGCTCCATGACAGATAGCTCTGAAGACAGAGTTGTGGTCCCTGCCAAGGTCAGGCGTACCAGACCCCAATCGTCTTGTGCTGTTGAGGTGCAAGGGCTCTCGTATGGAGCAGAGAAGTACTCGCACCGCTATTCCTTCTGGTGAACTGGCAAGCACCAGCGGCCTAGTACACCCTGGTCATAGTCAAACCAGCACTGCAGTAACACGTGGTGATGTGGCGAGTCCCATAAGTGCAGTTCAAGCTGGCGAGGTGGCAAGCACAAGTAGTGTCCCACTGCCACCAAGAAGACAAAGACAGGCCCGTCGTGCCCATAGTGTCCCTCCTGCAGAATTCACCAATCCGAATTGGGAGCCCACCACTTCTGCAGCACCCGTAGTTCCCCCATTCACTGGCCAACCCGACATTCAGGTGGAAACAGTTGATTTTACGTCACTTGATTTGTATTCGCTGTTTTCTCAATAGATCTCTATAGATCTATTGTGGACCAAAGCAATTTGTATGCTGGTCAATACATCGCCGCTAATCGCCAGTCCTCCCTTGCCAGAGATTGGAAACCAATTACTGTTTCCGAATTTAAGACCTTTCTGGGCCTATCCCTTGACATGGGCATAACTAAAAAAGTGAGTTGCGGTCATATTGGTCCACTAACCCAATTCACCATATGCACATGTTCTCTGCTTCCATGGCCATCTCTGCTTTCATGCACTTCAACAACAATGAACTCTATTGTCCTCGTGGAGACCCTGGATATGGTCAGCTCTACAAAATTCGGCCCCTCGTAAACCACTTCAACCAACGTTTTGCAGCCTTGTTTACTCCCCATCAAGTTGATGAGTCCCTGATTAAGCTTTCTGGCCGCTTGTCTTTCAAACAGTATCTTCCCAACAAGCGTGCCAGATATGGGGTCAAGATGTATAAGCTCTGTGACAGGGCCACAGGCTATACATGTATTTTTATGATTTACGAGGGAAGAGATAGTCACGTAGAGCCGGAGAACTGCCCAGACTACATAGGGAGCACTGGCAAGATTGTGTGGGACTTGGTGTCAGCCTTATTCGGAAAGGAGTACCATTTGTATGTGGACAATTATTACACGAGCGTGCCACTTTTTAGTCACTTGTTTGATCATCAGATTGGCTCATGTGGCACCGTGCGACCTAATCGCCGGGGCTTACCTCAGAGGCTTGTAGATTCCCGTCTTAGGCTGGGGGGAGAGCGCCTGCTTCAAGTGTGATAATTTGCTCACTGCGAAGTGGAGGGATAATAAGAATGTTTTCGTTCTTGCCTCCCTTCATGCAGACACGACGGTCCAAATTCCTACGGCGACTGGTGTTGTGGAGAAACCCCTCTGTGTCCACGAATACAACCTTAACATGGAAGGGGTGGACTTCAACGACCAGTTGTTGGCGCTGTACCTAATTGCTCGTAAGGCCAGATGCTGGTACAAGAAAGTGTCTGTTTATTTATTTCAATTGGCTTTGCTGAACGCTCATGTGCTATACAGAGCTTCAGGACGGACTGGATCCTCCCTTAAATTCCAGGAAGAGATCGTCGGAGCCCTTCTGTTTCCAGACGGTGCTCCACCTCACCTTTCTAATCCAAATGCAGTAAGCCGGCTGCATGAGAGGCATTTTCCGTATGTCCTCCCGAGTACCCCTACCCAACGAGCCCCCCCAAAGAAAATGTTGTGTCTGTAGAAAGCGCGGATATAGGCGTGACACCCGCTATTTTTGTCCCTCCTGTCCTGACAATCCTGGTCTTTGCATTGGTGAATGTTTTGAACGCTACCATACACTAGTTGAGTATTAGCGTAGGGTACAGCACTGCACAGACTAGGACACACATTTACAGGGTCTTCCAAGATGCCATCGCATTTTGAGAGACCCGAACCTGGAACCAAACCGTTACAGTTACAAATAAAAGTGTAAAATAAAAAAAGTAAAAAATAAAAAAAACACAAAAAATATAAAATAAAAAAAAACAAAAATAGTTGTTTCATTGTTCTCTCTCTCTCTCTCTCTCTCTCTCTCTCTCTCTCTATTCTCTCTCTATTGTTCTGCTCTTTTTTACTGTATTCTATTCTGCAATGTTTTATTGTTAACCATTTTTTTGTTTTCAGGTACGCCATTCAGCTGCAGCACGGATTTATTTATCTTGACAGCAACAGTGTTTGCTCCCACGATACATAAAGCCGCGACTCCAGCGCTGTCAGAGGTGATTTCACCACCACAGTTAAAAAAAGAGCATATATGTTGAAGCATGGGGGCAGCAGGGGTGGAGGAGAGATTTGCTCCTAACTTTTTGGGCGGATGCCCCCAGGCTTCAACATATATATATTTTAGGCACACTTTGCATTAAAAAATGTTTTATTATTTATTATTATTTTTTTTGTATTTGCTTTGCAGGTATGGTAAGTCTTACTGTTATACTGTAATGTTACTTTATTTTATTGTTAACCATCATTTGCTTAGCAGGTACGCCATTCAGCTGCAGCGCGGATTTATTTATCTTGACTGCAACAGCGTTTGCTCCCACGATACATAAAGCCATGACTCCAGCGCTGTAGTAGGTGATTTCACCACCACAATTAAAAACAAAATGGTGCCTGTATGCCCATCATTAGAAGTAGGTGGATGAAGGGAGGTATTCCAATGGTGGACATACCCACCGATCAATCTCTTTTTTTCGTTCAGCCCACAGGATGCATGAAAAAAAAGATTACAATATATGGCCAACAAGGACCAGCAACGTACTGGTATGTTGCTGGACTTTGAGTGGTTATACCAGAATGATGCCTGCAGGTTTAGGTATCATCTTGGTATCATTCTTTTCAGCCAGCGGTCGGATTTCATGTAAAAGCAATCCTAGCGGCTAATTAACCTATAGACTGCTTTTTCTCTAGCTCTCCTGTCCCAAGAGGGAACCTGAGAATGCGGCCGGTGGTTCCACCAGCTGACCATAGAGCTGATCAGAGACCAGAACGGCTCCAATCATCTCTATGGCCTAAGAAAGCGGAAGCTACGAGCATTTCATGACTTAGATTTTGCCGGATATAAACAGCGCCATTGGGAAATTGGGAAAGCATTTTATCACACAGATGTTGGTGTGGTCAGATGCTTTGAGGGCAGAGGAGAGATCTAGGGTCTAGTAGACCCCATATTTTTTTTTTGCTATCATAGGGGATATTTACATTCCCTGAGATAACAATAAAACTGATTTTAAAAAAAAGCACCCTTGTACCCCCACCCCCGCTCTCGCGCAAAGGCGAACGCAAGCGTCGGTCTGGCGTCATATGTAAACAGCAATTGCACCATGCATGTGAGGTATCAGCGTGAAGGTCAGATCGAGGGCAGTAATTTTAGCAGTAGACCTCCTCCGTAAATCTAAAGTGGTAACCTGTAAAAGCTGTTAAAAATGTATGTAGTTTGTTGCCGCTGCACGTTTCTGCGCAATTTTAAAGCATGTCGTGTTTGGTATCCATGTACTTGGCCTAAGATCATCTTTTTTATTCCATCAAACATTTGGGCAATATAGTGTGTTTTAGTGCATTAAAATAAAAAAAAGTGTTTTTTTTCCAAAAAAAAAAAAATGCTTTTGAAAAATCGCTGTGCAAATACTATGTGAAAAAAAAAATGAAACACCCACCATTTTAATCTGTAGGGCCTTTTCTTTAAAAAAAAATATATAATGTTTGGGGGTTCAAAATAATTTTCTTGCAAAAAAAAAAATTTTCATGTAAACCAAAAGTGTCAGAAAGGGCTTTGTCTTCAAGTGGTTAGAAGAGTGGGTGATGTGTGACATAAGCTTCTAAATGTTGTGCATAAAATGCCAGGACAGTTCAAAATCCCCCCAAATGACCCCATTTTGGAAAGTAGACATCCAAAGCTATTTGCTGAGAGGCATGTTGAGTCCATGGAATATTTCATATTTTGTCACAAGTTGCGGGAAAATTACAAACTTTTTTTTTTCACAAAGTTGTCACTAAATGATATATTGCTCAAACATGCCATGGGCATATGTGAAATTACACCCCAAAATACATTCTGTTGCTTCTCCTGAGTACGGGGAATGCCCAGATTGCACAAAACCCACTCAAATGACTACATTTTGGAAAGTAGACACCCCAATCTATTTGCTGAGAGGTATGGTGAGTATTTTGCAAATTTCGGTTTTTGTCACAAAGTTTTGAAAATTGAAAAAAGAAAAAAAAAATTTTCATTTTTAAAAACAAATCAGAGCTGCAAAATACTCACCATGCCTCTCAGCATATCCCCGTACTCAGGAGAAGCAGCAGAATGTATTTTGGGGTGTAATTCCACATATGCCCATGGCATGTTTGAGCAATATATCATTTAGTGACAACTTTGTGCAAAAAAAAAAAAAAAAGTTTTTCATTTTCCCGCAACTTGTGGCAAAATATTAAATATTCCATGGACTCAACATGCCTCTCAGCAAATAGCTTTGGGTGTCTACTTTCCAAAATGGGGTCATTTGGGGGTGGGGGGGAGGGTTGTGCCATCTTGGCATTTTTGGCCTTCAAAACTGTGATAGATAGTGAGGAGTGAAATCAAAAATTTACGCCCTTAGAAATCTTGAAGGCGATGATTGGTTTTCGGGGGCCCCCGTACGCGGCTAGGCTCCAAAAAAGTCCCACACATGTGGTATCCCCATACTCGGGAGAAGCAGCAGAATGTATTTTGGGGTGTAATTCTACATATGCCCATGACATGTTTGAGCAATATATCATTTAGTGACAACTTTGTGCAAAAAAAAAAAAAAAGTTTGTCATTTTCCCACAACTTGTGGCAAAATATGAAATATTCCATGGACTCAACATGCCTCTCAGCAAATAGCTTGGGGTGTCTTCCAAAATGGGGTCATTTGGGGGGGGGTTTGTGCCATCTTGGCATTTTATGGCCAAAACTGTGATAGGTAGTGAGGAGTGAAATCAAAAATTTACGCCCTTAGAAATCCTACGCTCCCAAAAAGTCCCACACATGTGGTATCCCCATATTCAGGAGAAGCAGCAAAATGTATTTTGGGGTGCAATTCCACATATAACCATGGCATGTGTGAGATGCTTTAACTTTTGCGCAAACCAATAAATATACGCTTATTGACATTTTTTTTTACCAAAGACATGTGGCTGAATACATTTTGGCCTAAATGTATGACAAAAATTGAGTTTATTGGATTTTTCTTATAACAAAAAGTAGAAAACATCGCTTTTTTAAAAATCTTTTCGGTATTTTCCGTTTATCGCAAAAAATAAAAATTGCAGAGGCAATTATATGAAAGCTCTATTTGTGTGAACAAAAGGACGAAAATTTTGTTTGGGTACAACATTGCATGACCGCGCAATTACCAGTTAAAGCAGCACAGTGCCAAATTGTTAAAAGACCTCCGGTCATTGAGCTGCCAAATGGCCTGGGGCTGAAGTGGTTAATCAGCCACAGAAGCTGTGTAATTAATGTGTGTCCTGGATTAAAGGGATGACGTGGCAACCCTATTGGGGAGGTTTTCCTTTACTTTCTGCCTCTGTGATATCAGTGCAAGAAACTAATGCCGCGTACACACGAGCGAAATGTCCGACAGAAAAAGACTGAAGCTTTTCATCGTATATTCCGATCATGTGTATGCCTCATCGGACTTATTTTTTCAAAAATTTTGATGGATCTAGAAATAGAACATGTTCTAAATATTTCCGAGGGAACCAATTCCTATTTGGAAAACCGCTCATCTGTATGCTGTTCCAACGGACCAAAAACGACGCATGCTCTGAAGCAAGTACGAGACGGAAGCGCTCGGTGTGGTTAAACTAGCGTTCGTATTGGAGCTAGCACATTCCTCACGCTGCTAATTCTGTGATCTTTTAATGCAGCACATTCTTTTCTTCTTTATAATGCTAGAAGAATAAAGTTGTTTCGCTGCTCATCTTCACACAGAGTTCTCACAAACTTATTTCTTTATTATTTCTCCTGATCTCATGAATAATATTCTATTTTTTAAAAGCCAGACCTCCATAATAATGTTTACAATTATTTTTTATAGTCATCTTTTATTATTTTTTATTTCATCAAGATTTTTTTTTGGATTAATTAAAAATAATTTTCTAGTGATCTCCATATAATTTTTTTTTTTGTGTGTGTCAAGTTACCACAATAACATTATTATCTTGTATTTTTTATTAACCTCAACGAGGTTGGTGTCCCTTGTTCATTTGACATTGTCTTTTTGAAATTTTGAAATATACCTGCATGCTCACAAACAAACTGTCCTATTTGAAGAAAAACACATAGGCAAGTATTTTCTCAAAATAAAATACCGTATTTATCGGCGTATAACACGCACCGGCTTATAACACGCACCCCAATTTAGGAGGGAATTTTAAGGAAAAAAAAACTTTTAGGAGGGAAGTTGAAGGGAAAAAAACTTACATTTAAATGCCCATCATTGCAGCCATGTCAGTGCAGCCATGTCAGTGCAGCCATGTCAGTGCAGCCTTGTCAGTGCAGCCTTCCCCAGTGTCCATTGCAGCCTTGCCCCAGTGCAGCCTTGCCCCAGTGCAGCCTTGCCCCAGTCCAGCCTTGCCCCAGTCCAGCCTTGCAGCTCGCTGAGCTTCAAAATCGCCGACCGCGATTTGAAAATGGCGCCACCGGCGCCGAAATACACAGGGCCGGTCCTCGGCTCCTCTCGGCGGCTCTCGTTCACTTTCGGCTCCACTCGGGATGGGCGTGACGGTGAGCGGAGCTATCCGAACCTAGCCGAGTACACTCGGGCGGCGCTCGAGTGAAGCCGAAAGTGGCCGAGAAGAGCCGAGGACCGGCACTGTGTATTTCGGCGCCGGCGGCGCCATTTTCAAATCGCAGTCGGCGATTTTTTAGATCTGACAGCGGGGGATCGCAGGGGATCGGCGTATAACACGCACCCGCGATTTTCCCCTGATTTTAAGGGGGAAAAAGTGTGTGTTATACGCTGATAAATACGGTATCCATTTATTCTGAGTAACAAAATAAAGAGGAAGGCAACGCTGGAGAAACTTTTTGAATTTGCAAAGCCTTTTGGCCCCCAGAGTACACATCAAGTCTGTGGAAAAGAAAATTGGAAGCTTGAGGAGTCCATATAATTTGGAGCCCAATCTGGTCCAGGAATCCCAGAGATCAGGACCAGCAGCAGATGACATATCTGTCCCCAGGCTGTGGTACTACCACAGCCTGCGTCTTTTGTCAGACCAGACTGAACCCAGGTCATCACTTTCTTCTCTTCGCTGCAGCTTTCCCTCCAGGCTTCCCTGCACCCTTCCCTGCAGCCTTCCTTGGAGGCTGTGGCTCTGGTGGTGGACTTGTGGCAGGAGGAGGCGGAGGAGGATGGGATTTCTCATATATGTGGCTGTTCTCAGTCAGCTGGCCCCTAAACCCCTTCTGAAGGGCATCAAAAATAATTCCCTCACAGAGGAGGCATTGGCCCTTCTCCAATTCTAGCAACCTGGTGGCTAGATAGCAGCCATAGGCCTCTTCAGCGTCGGGGGGGCTCCTGAGGACATTGCTGCCTTCCCTAATGAGGCCCAGTGCTGCCTCCTCCGTCATCGTCCCCTTCCTGGGCCTTTTGGTGGTAAGGCAGAGGGGAGGCACCTGGGATTGGGTAAGGCTCCTACTGGCCCACCTCCTGGCTGCCACTGGGCCCGCTCACCTCCTGGCTGCCACTGGGCACGGCCTCCTCCTGGCTGCCACTGGTCACGGCCTCCTCCTGGCTGCCACTTTCCCGACCCTCCTCCTGGCTGAGCTCATCCTGTGTAAAAAAAAGGAACATAGTTTTAGTTTTTGCTTCATTAATCACACACAATTTTCAGCTCATGACTTGCAAATTGAATGTTAACCACTTGCCGACCGGGCCATAGCCGAAAGACGGCTGCAGTGCGGTCGGCTTATTCTGGGCCTCAGTCTTTAAGCAGTATAGGCCACTGATGTTCCAAAGTTAAAACATTTTACCTTCGTTATAGAACGTTCATCCTCCTTCCTCAGCACACCGAACGTATGTACGACACATGTGTGTTACTTTATATACACTGCGCATGTGTCACCCGCCCCTGACGTTCTTTCGAACTTGTCAGGTGACAGGTCTGACACCCCAGCTTCAGGTAATATATGTATGCCTGCATATTTATAAGACATGTTTTCCCAAATTTTTTAGGTGATTTGCTGGTTGTGGAAGAGCTCAACATTTCACAAGTGCAAGTGCACAACTCCTAATCCAGGACATCATGACATGGAATCGTGAAATTGACATCATAAGAAACAAACTAAATTTTATGGAGCAACAAATGAAGAACATGATTGATGTGTTGGGGAGGATTTAAAAGATCTTCAAAATACAACTATTTTCTCAATTGTTGTTGTCTTAAAAACACTTTTTTTTAGGAATTAGTAAAAGCCAAATTTTGAAGATGCACACAGTGTGTCAACATGTGCTATCTGCCATCAGAGGATTTCAATGTTCCTCACAAATGAAGTAGGTGAGAGGAAGGGGTTGCCCCCCCAAAAGGCGTCCATTGATCCCCCATGATGGGAGATAGCACATGTTTGTGTGCATCTTCAAAATTTGGCTTTTACAGGGGTGACGTCACCCCATCTGATGAAGGCAATATCACGACATTTTTGATATTGCCTTCTGTTTTTATACGTTGAACTTTGTAAGTTCCAGAGTTTTGTATGTTTTATGTTTGCAACCTTGCAAAAAGATCTGAACAAATTAATGGGGTGGGCAACTACATGGCGAAAAAGGTTCAATGTAGAAAAATGTAAAATAATGCATTTGGGTGGCAAGAATATGAATGCAATCTATACACTGGGGGGAGAACCTCTGGGGGAATCTAGGATGGAAAAGGACCTAGGGGTCCTAGTAGATGATAGGCTCAGTAATGGCATGCAATGCCAAGCTGCTGCTAACAAAGCAAACAGAATATTGGCATGCATTAAAAAGGGGATCAACTCCAGAGATAAAATGATAATTCTCCCACTCTACAAGGCTCTGGTCCGGCCGCACCTAGAGTATGCTGTCCAGTTCTGGGCACCAGTCCTCAGGAAGGATGTACTGGAAATGGAGCGAGTACAAAGAAGGGCAACAAAGCTAATAAAGGGTCTGGATGATCTTAGTTATGAGGAAAGGTTGCAGGCACTGAACTTATTCTCTCTGGAGAAGAGAAGCTTGAGAGGGGATAAGATTTTAATATACAAATACCGTACTGGTGACCCTACAATAGAAATAAAACTTTTTCGCAGAAGAGAGTTTAACAAGACTCGTGGCCACTCATTAAAATTAGAAGAAAAGAGGTTTAACCTTAAACTACGTAGAGGGTTCTTTACTGTAAGAGCGGCAAGGATGTGGAATTCCCTTCCACAGGCGGTGGTCTCAACGGGGAGCATCGATAGCTTCAAGAAACTATTAAATAAGCACCTGAATGACCGCAACACACGGGGATATAGAATGTAATACTGCCACATAATCACACATAGGTTGGACTTGATGGACTTGTGTCTTTTTTCAACCTCACCTACTATGTAACTATGTTCTTAAACATGCCTATTTACAACAACAAAAAAATAGTTGTCAACAAAAATTTAATAACACACATGTGTGAATGTGCACACAGTAAAAATTTTGATAATCAACGATGTGTGGCTTCTTCTTTCAATGCTCAATACCATTTTTTAAAGGAATTTTGTGTTTACAGTGACAATGTGCCTTATTTACTAAAGGAAAATCCACTTGGCACTACAAGTGCACTAGGAGAACCTAGGATACAGCCAAAAACAAACACAAGTAATAAAGAAAAATCAAGATTTTATCAGATAATATTTTTTTTATTAAAACATTTTTTAGACATTGTCTGACATAGCAATGGCCCCCCTACCCATAAAATAATTTACATATTTCTCCCAAACTTCACAGGCGCTTTGGGGGGCCAAGCCAGGACAGACAGTATCAAGGCCCGTCAGGGGATTCTCTGTAATAAGTCCGGCCTCAGGCCCAACTGAGGCTATATAATTTTGTGAATTTTAACCTCTTCAGATCCGTGCTATTGCCAAATGACGGAAACAGCGCGGATCTACATTGCCAGGACGACGTCTATTGATGTCGTCCCCTTTCCTCATTCCCAGCGCGCTCTCATGAGCGCGCCTCAGGGAAAATCTGTGTTGGCCGTGTCCCTTGGACACAGCCAATCACAGATCACTGTAAATGGCCAATCACAGCGGCCGTTTACAGTGAGAGATGATCTCAAATGTAAACAATTGAGATCATCTCTCATTGCCGGCTCTCTGTCCTCACACAGAGACAGCGTGTGAGGAGAGAGAGCTTCTGTGAATAGTGAGTGAGTGATTTTTCTGAGTATAAAACATGAAGTGTGCCCAA
The DNA here is from genome assembly GCF_042186555.1 of Aquarana catesbeiana. NCBI lineage: Eukaryota > Metazoa > Chordata > Amphibia > Anura > Ranidae > Aquarana > Aquarana catesbeiana. The sequence goes on from NC_133327.1 coordinate 457,621,158, forward strand.
AAAGTGCCCAACAGTGCCCACAGTGACATCTATCTAGTGCCATCTGTGCCCACCTGTGCGCATCAGTGCCCACTTGTGCCATCAGTGCATCATCTGTGCCATCAGTGCCCATCTGTGCCATCTGTGCCATCAGTGCCCGTCTGTGCCCATCTGCAATCAGTGCACATCTGTGCAATCAGTGCACATCTGTGCCACCTCATCAGTGCCCATCTGTGCCACCTCATCAGTGCCCATCTGTACCAATCAGTGCCCATCTGTGCAGCCTCATCAGTGCACATCTGTGCAATCAGTGTACATCTGTACCGCCTCATCAGTGCCCATCTGTGCGATCAGTGCCCATCTGTGCCGCCTCATCAGTGCACATCTGTGCCATCAATCAGTGCACATCAGTGCACATCTGTGCTCATCAGTGCCACCTCATCAGTGCAGGCTTAGCACACACCTGTGCAATCTCATAACCACCAGCAGCCATGTCCAAAAAAAGCTTTTCCACCGAGGAGAGCAACGGGGAGCTCTCTTTTTCTGATTCCCTTTCCAATTCGGATTCTGAGTCTGACGTAAATTACGAGCCAGTCCTCAGTAGTGGAACACTAACAGACTCAGAGGAGGAAGAAATTCGGCCCACCAAACGAAGGCGTTCTGGTGAGGAGGCAGTGGCATCCACCAGCACCGCAGTGGCATCCACTAGCACCGCAGTGCCATCCACCAGCACTGCAGTACCTCGGCAAGAAAGGCCAAGTACCAGTGGGGTGTCACCTCAGCCCCAAAAGGTTAGGTCCCATACCAGCCTTCCCTATGCCCTTCAGAACCCCTTGTGGCTTCCTCCTAATTCAGGAGAATCTAGCGTTCCCCCTTTCACTGCCCAGCCAGGAGTCCAGGTGGACACAGAGAATTTTACCCCAATTAATTTTTTTAATTTAATTTTTACCGAGGACATGTTGGCGTCAATTGTGGCCCAGTGCAACCTGTATGCACAGCAATTTATTTAGCAAAATCCCACATCATATTATGCCCGTCCCTACGAGTGGAGAGACCTAACAGTGGAGGAGTTCAAGGTTTTTTTGGGCCTCACATTTAATATGGGACTCACCAAAAAAAATGAATTACGTTCCTATTGGTCAACCCACCCCATCCACCACATGCCGCTCTTCTCCGCGGTAATGCCCAGAACCAGGTATCTGATGATAATGAGATTCCTACATTTCAGTGACAAGACCCAGTGCCCGCCCCGAAATGACCGAAATTATGACAGGCTTTACAAAATTCGGCCAATATTAAATTATTTTTCTGAAGTATTCCCCCAGCTGTTCACCCCGGCCAACACATTTGTGTGGATGAGTCCCTTGTTAAATTTAGCGGCAGGCTTAAAATTAAGCAATTTATCCCCAGCAAAAGGGCCCGCTATGGGGTGAAGGTGTACAAATTATGTGACCGAACCACAGGGTACACATATGCCTTCATAGTGTACGAAGGGAAGGACACCCAGCTGCAGCCCCCTAATTGCCCGGACTACTTGGGAACCAGCGGGAAAGTTGTTTGGGACCTCATATACCCCCTACTGGAGAAAGGCTACCACCTGTATGTAGACAACTTCTACACATCTCTGCCCCTGTTCCACAACCTTCCCCGGAAGAAGACACCAGCATGTGGCACGGTAAAAAAGAATCGGAAGGGCTTTCCACAAAGTCTTGTTAATAAGAAGTTGAGAAAAGGAGAAACCGCAAGTCTGCGTAACAAAGAGATTCTGGCAGTGAAGTGGAGGGACAGAAGGGATGTGTACATGTTGTCTTCCATCCACAATAACACCTATGTGGAAATCCCCAGAAGGAATGGCCCCATCCAAAAACCAACATGCATCCATGAATACAATTTGTTTATGGGGGAAGTCGACTTCAACGATCAAATGTTGGAACCATACCTTGCCACAAGACGGATATACCATTGGTTCAAAAAAGTAGCAATTTATTTTTTTCAATTGGCCATATTCAATTCCTATATCATTTATCGCAACTCCACCCAAAACCCCCAACCCTTCCTTGGCTACCAGGAGGAAATTTACACTGCCCTTATATTCCCGAACGGCCCACCAGAAAACATTCGATCAGATGTTGTTAGTCGACACTCCGAATGCCACTTTCAAGATAAACTCCCTCCCAAACCAACAGGCCAAAGACGTCAAAAAAGATGTAAGGTGTGTACCAGAGCAGGAGTCAGAAGAGACACATCTTATTATTGTGCACAATGTCCTTCCAAACCAGGCCTCTGCATAGGTGAATGTTTCCGCCGTTACCATACTTCACTAAATTATTAGTGAAGTATGGTAAACGTAATCCTGAGTTCCTGCCTTCACACCCCTTATGCCACTGTCTGCTCTGTAACTGACCCTGGCTTGTTATTCGACCACGCTTCTGCCTGCCGATTTTGTACATACCGCTGCCTGATCTGGAACTGACCCTGGACTGTTATTCGACCATGCTTCTGCCTAACGATTCTGTACATACCTCTACCTGATCTGGAACTGACCTTGGACTGTTTGACCATGCCTCTTGCCTGCCTCTTGGACTGATCTTGTACCCTGCAACTGGACTAGTGGGATTCAACACAGGGGTCTCACATATGTGCGGGGCTCCAGAATAGTTTTTCTGGATGAAGAAAACAATTTTCTTTGTTTTCTCATTCCTAGATTAGGGTCTGAAGACTCGGAGGCTTCAAAGAGATTTGGGTGTGAGAACCCTCTACCCCTGTCCCCATTCTGTCCTGAACGAGGCCCTACTTCTGCTTGCTGCCTGTAGGACTTACTGCCGTCATGCCTCTGTTTGTCGCACTGACCACAGCACATGGACCATGTTCCTGCCTACTACCAAGACCAATTTTGGCACTGCTGACAATCTCTGCCTGCACTGACCCTGGACTGTATATGGACAGTATCCCTGCCTGCTGCCTGTACTGACTATGGACAGTATTCCTGCCTGCTGCCTAAAAAATTTTGTTCGCTGTTGCTGACCAAGTCCCTGCCTGCTGCCTGGACCAGTGCTATCCTCCTGTGGACAACTGTGCTACTAAAACCACAGCTAATCTTTTGTTTACCCTTTGCTCAGCATAATGTATTTTGGGGTGTAATTCTTGGTATGTGCATGCTATGTGTCTCTGGAACACCTGACGGTGTTCCTTGCATGTTGGATCTCTGTATGTGGCCAGGCTGTGTAAAGGTTTCACACATGTGGTATTGCCATACTCAGAAGGAGTGACAGAATGTATTTTGGGGTGTCATTTTTGCTATGTAAATGCTATGTGTTAGAAATATCTTATAAACCGACAACTTTGTGTAAAAAAAAAAATGTGTTTTCATTTTTTTCCACATTTTCAAAAAACTTCTGGAAAAAAATGAACCTTTCAAAAGACTCATTACGCCTCATAGATTATACGTTGGGGTGTGAGCTTTCCAAAATGGGGTCATTTTGTGTGTGTTTCCTTTGTCCTGGTGCTCCAGGGCCTTCAAAAGTGTAATAGGTGGGTGAGAAATGAGATGTGTAATTTATGCTCCTAGAACACCTGAAGGTGCTTCTTCAATGTTAGGCTTCTGTATGTGGTCAGGCTGTGTAAAAGTCTCACACATGTGGTATTGTTTTACTCAGGAGTAGCAGAATGTATTTTGGGGTGTTATTTTTGCTATGTAAATGCTCTGTGTTGGAAATATCTTATAAACGGACAACTTTGTGTAAAAAAAAATGCGTTTTCATTTTTTTCCACATTTTCCAAAAACTTCTGGAAAAAAATGAACCGTTCAAAAGAATCGTTATGCCTCATAGATTATACGTTGGGGTGTTAGCTTTCCAAAATGGGGTCATTTTGTGTGCGTTTCCATTGTCCTGGTGCTCCAGGGCCTTCAAAAGTGTAATAGGTGGGTGAGAAAAAGGAAAATTTATTATCAAATACTTACCGTAATTTTCCTTTCCTGATGGACTCCATGGCAGCCTACGTGTGGGTTAACACCGCCTCCTCTCCAATGCTATAGGACCCCCTACCCTATAAGATTGAGTTCACATGGGAACTCCATCTGCCATGGAGTCCATCAGGAAAGGAAAATTACGGTAAGTATTTGATAATAAATTTTCCTTTTTCCTGACAGACTCCATGGCAGCCTACGTGTGGGAAATAACTAGCCATTCCACACGGGTGGGTATGCTGTACAGCAATAAATTTAATTTGACCCATCAACCGACAGGATTTATAAACCAAAGATCACAGAAACAAGCAAAGCAGACTCAGAAAAGTAATGTGACATTAAGGTTTTAATAGGGGCCCATGAGGCCGCATGCAGATAACGTCTGGATACACGTACCGGGCTGCTGCCCATGAAGCTGCTATATTCTTGGTGAAACGTGCCGTCATGCCTCCAGGGGAGTCAGGATCCTAGCTGTATAAAGCTGATGGATAAACTGGACAATCCAGGCCGCAGTCGTTCTGGTAGAGGCTTGAATCAGTTTGTTACTGCCAAAGTGCAGGACGAACAGGCAGACAGAGTGTCTAAAGGAAGGAAGTAGCTTGCAGGTATACCTTCAAAATTTCGTCTACGTCCAGAGAATGAACTTTAGTGGACTCCTGGGTCCTGAATGTAGATAGGACGATTCCCTGGATCTTATGGAACCTTGAGGTAATTCTCGGATTTGAGCTGAGCATAGAAATAAGGACCATCTGGTCCGGAAAGAAGGACAGAAAAAGGCTCTTCGTAACCTAGGAACGTGACCTCCGAGACCCTCTAGACAAGGTAAGGGCTACTAGGACAGTGATTTTAGCTGAAAAGGTTTCCAATAGGAAGCGGGGAGGACCCCGTGTTACTAAGTTCAGACAGTGAGCCAATGAGAAGGGGAAGGTCTGAATTGGGAAATCTTGGTCTCCTTTTTGAGGGCTAAGCTTTGACTGCCCATGGAACGACTGGTGGACTAAAGGGTGAACAGCCCACGAAGTTCCGGAGAAGGACGACAAGGCTGAGATTTGGACTCTAAGAGAGCCGATTGATAGAAATAAATCTAGGCCGAAAAGCTGAACATATCCTGAGCTTTGGATTTCTACACGACCTGCCCAAAGAATGAGAACTCAACAGACTTGGCCCGAATTCTCCTATCGACTTAATTAGCGCTCATCCCCGTAGAGTTCATGAGAGTGGCAAACATCCTTGAAGCGCACCTGAGCCAGACAAGGGTGCAGGACTGCCCATTGAGAAAGAAGGCCCGGCCCGAGAGGAAGAGACAAGGGAGGTCAAGGCTCGTTTGGCCAGTAAGGAGCTACAGCCACCATTCTTGACTGCTTCCGCATGAGATCTTCGTAAGAATGTGAGGATTATTGGGAGTGTTGAAAGAGGCATATGCCCTCTTGAAGCTCAATCGATCCGTCAGGGCATCCACTCCAGAGGCCTAGCTGCAATGGCTCCGAGTTGTAACACCTCACCAGCTTGAGGTTGCCTGTGAAGAAAAAAGATCCACTTTGGAATTGACTCCCAGGAACAGAATCCACTTGAATGTCTGCACACGAGAAAACCATTCGTTAGTGTCTGTGCGACAGGAATCCAATCAGACGATCTGGACTCCAGGGATATAGGCCATTGAAAAGCCGGTCAGGTTCTTCTGGGCCCAAGATATGATGGGCTTGAACTCCCGGAATAGTGTGGATTATTCGAGTGCCCCTATGACTCTTCACTCAGAAGATCGCCGTTGTAACGTCCATTCTTATAATACTGACTCTCCCTCCCAGAAATGGGAGAAGAACTGAAGGGCACACTAGGCTACCCGAAGATCCAGGACATTCTAGCCCGGGTCGAGAAGACGCGTACCCAACTTGGCTTAAGCAAGATCCAAACTGTAGAGGGCTCTCCAACCAGTACCACTGGCATCGGTCGTGACCTTGTCTCATGAGATGGGGCAACGGAGTGGCAAATGAGCAAGTTTTGCGCTGCAGCCACCAGAAGAGGCTACTCCACGTCGTTGATGATATGTGAATAGGTTGACTGTTGCCCCTTGATTTCCCTTGCTGCAGAAAACCTGACTGGACAGGGTATAAACTCTGCAGGAACCACTTCACCATAGGGGTCGTGTAGACCGTCGAGCCGATAGTGTTTTTCTTTGTTTTTTTTTTTTTCAGAAGACTCAGGTGAGGTTATCAGCCCGAAAAAGAGGAGGAAGAACTGTAGATGGTCTTGCCCAACATGGAACTGGAGGTGAGCATCTTCAAGTTGATTGAGATTAGCCAATCCCCCGGCCGTATAGAAGGACGACAGAGCCTTCTATTGTATGTACAAATTCTTATACTTGTATAGGTAAGTTGGATATAATACTGGTCACCAAAACTGTTACTTTTGTATTACGAAGAGGGGAAAGTATACCCCCTGGAATTATTCGTCCCTTGGTACATGTACAGTAACGCCTGCTTCCGCTCTTCCGACCAAGTTAGTAGAGTGGAATAAATCTGGAGCAAGGAGTATTAGTGAAGGACCATGTGTGGCTCGATAGAATCATCTCAACAGCCCAGTAATCCGTGATGGAGGCCACCTAGACATGCCAGAAGAGGAGCATATGAGCCTCCCCACCCGACCTGCCTGGGCAGGCGCAACCCAAAAGATTCAGCTGGTTCACAACCATCGGACGCCTAACTCTTAGCGGGTTCGGAAGGACACTCCAATTCTTTCTGAAGTCCCAGCCAGGCCTTTAAAAGCTTCTCACAAGCATTCAACACCTCCCGTACTGGGGACTCTTCCGACCGAACAGACGCCTAACCTGGGGAAGGCGTAACTATAAGTCCCGATGAACCATCACCGAGGACCATTTAGTCCAAGCCAACAGGTGAATCAGATTGATGCCAGCTTCAGCTGCTTAACTGCTGAACTTTTGAAGAACTCCTCCAAAGCTCCCCTGAGTACGAAGATTACAATCATTGTCCAGGCTTCTATAACCTTTAGACATAGCTGCTAAATCCAGGGCAGGGTTACGAGCCATACCGGCAAACCCGTAAGCTTCCTTGAGACCTTGATCTAACATCTCTCAAGCCTGTCCTGCGAGACACGGCATCTTCTAAGTTAAAGTAACCTGTTTTGTCATACGCCACAATGCTGCATCTATAAGGGGAGTGTTTCCCAGACACTTCACTTTTCCTGCCTTGAAGGGATACAATCTAGAGGTATTGATTGACGTAGAAGTTTTCTTGTCCACTCAGTTGCACTCCTCATTTTAAACCGTGAGGAGCAGAAAGAGAGAGAGCGTCCTTTTCCCCGGTATTTAGAAAACTACTTTGCTTAGCCGACGGGGGGTGGTGGAAGGGTCTACCCACTTAAGGGCTTCCCTAATCGCTTTGACTCGTGGAGGGACCAGAGATACGTCAAGGCTTCTGACACGTTCGTCACCTTCCAACTTGCTGTCTGAAGAATCCAGAGATGCAGCGAAGGGGTGGGAAGGACCCAAAAAAAAACCTCTGGGCTATGTCGGCCAAGAAGCCGGGTGGGATGGACAATTGGCTCCATGTGTAGGATGTGTCCCATTTGTTTAGAGATTATTACCTCACACATTTCACAAAAGACTCCATATTCTTGTTTCCCTTCTATCCCCAACCGCCCAGGCATAACAGTGGTCACATAACGACTTGCCCTCCAGGACTCGTGTCTCACATCTCCAGCAGGCTCTGCCATCTGAGCGGCTGGTAGGGCGGTGGGTGAGGTGACTGGAGGAGGAACGGCAACATCTCCTCTAGATGGAGGAGAAATGGCAACATCTCCTCTTAGATGGAGGAGGAATGGCAACATCTCCTCTAGATCGAGGAGGAATGGCAACATCTCCTCTAGTTGAAGGAGGAATGGCAACATCTCCTCAATTTGGAGGAGGAATGACAACATCTCCTCTAGTTGGAGGAGGAATGGCAACATCTACTCTGGATGGAGGAGGAATGGCAACATCTTCTCTAGTTGGAGGAGGAATGGCAACATCTCCTCTGGATGGAGGAGGAATGGCAACATCTCCTCTGGATGGAGGAGGAATGGCAACATCTCCTCTAGTTGGAGGAGGAATGGCCACATCTCCACCAGTTAAAGGAGGAATGGCAACATCTCCTCTATTTGGAGGAGGAATGGCAACATCTCCTCCAGTTGGAGGAGGAATGGCAACGTCTCCTCTGGATGGAGGAGGAATGGCAACATCTCCTCTAGTTGAAGGAGGAATGGCAACATCTCCTCAATTTGGAGGAGGAATGGCAACATCTCCTCTAGTTGGAGGAGGAATGGCAACATCTCTTCTGGATGGAGGAGAAATGGCAACATCTCCTCTAGTTGGAGGAGGAATGGCAACATCTCCTCTAGATGAAGGAGGAATGGCAACATCTCCTCTAGTTGGAGGAGGAATGGTAACATCTCCTCTTGTAGATGTTTGTGGCCTGGCAAGGTCTCTGCCGTCCCGGACCACGACTTGCGGGTCCGATCTGAAAAGGGCTGAAAAAGATTGGGGGGGGGGAAACACCAAAGGCAAGTCTCAAACCTTTGAGACTGCAACCTCGGCCCCTCTCCTCGCCTGCCTGTACCTTGTGCATGAGGGCTGGCTGTATGAAGGCAGTGACCTGTCCATAACCACTGGACAGAACGTCATCATGACATGGATAGTCTGCAGATGACCCGGAAATACTACACATACCGAGCTTATCAGAAAGATTATGTACCCAATATATGTATACATATATATATACATACACACACACCTATACACATATATATATATACACATACAAATGTTATTTATTTATTCATTTATATATACACATATATATTTTTATTTACACACATTTTTCTTCTTCTCTCTTTTTTTTTCTTTTTTTTTTTTTTTTTAATATGTATGTACATATATGCAATATCTATTTACCTTTACTTTCCCCTTTAAGGGGAGAAAACCCAGTAGACCAATGCAGACCAGGCTGGGGGAAGATGCCACTCACTGTGTGAAATCCCGCTTTTGACAGGAGATGGCAGACAATTGAATCCCCCGCCTGAGTGATGTCACTGCTCCTCCACCTCGCGCCTGCGCTGTGGGAGACAGCCGCACGGCGCCTGCGCAGCCGCCGGAGAATTCGCCACTCCGCGCACGCGCGAGCCAAGCCTCGCTTTCGCGAAGGCCTCGCGCATGCGCAGAATGACAGCGGCGGCCGCAACCCGGAAGCACCGCGGCTGCCTGGAACGCAGAAACATTCCAAACGTCATGAGGGGACACAGAGGAACCGGGGAGCACCCGGGAGACAGGAGACAAACACAGCATAACAAAGAAACGACTGCCATGGAAGTAGTAGGAAATTTGAGACCTTGCCATCCGTTGATGCATCCACCTTCAGGCATACCGAAGCATCCTCCCCTCCATGACTGGGGAATCTAGTGCCATGAAAAGCTACTCACCCGCTCATAGCTGGGCCCTGAGCTGCACCGTATGATGGTATGCTGGAATCTGGAAATACTCAGACCGGACGCCAACAGGAACAATCGTGATGTAGGTCCATGGAGGAGGACAAAAAAGGAACACAGTCTATGCAGGTGAACTCAATCTTATAGGGTAGGGGGTTCTATAGCATTGGAGAGGAGGCGGGGTTAACCCACACGTAGGCTGCCATGGAGTCTGTCAGGAAATGAGATGTGTAATTTATGCTTCTAGAACACCTGAAGGTGCTACTTCAATGTTAGGCCTCTGTATGTGGTCATGCTGTGTAAAAGTCTCACACATGTGGTATCGTTTTACTCAGGAGGAGTAACAGAATGTATTTCGGGGTGTTATTTTTGCTATGTAAATGCTATGTGTTGGAAATACCTTATAAACGGACAACTTTTTGTAAAAAAAAAAAAGCGTTTTCATTTTTTTCCACATTTTCCAAAAACTTCTGGAAAAAAATGAACCATTCAAAAGACTCATTATGCCTCATAGATTATACGTTGGGGTGTTAGCTTTCCAAAATGGGGTCGTTTTGTGGGCGTTTCTATTGTCCTGGTGCTCTAGGGCCTTCAAAAGTGTAATAGGTAGTCAACAAGTTAGATGGGTAATTTATGCTCCTTGAACACCTGATGATGCTCCCTGCATGTTGGGCCTCTGAGGTGATCAAATACCACCAAATGAAAGCTCTATTTGTATGAAAAAAAGGACAAAAAAATCATTTAAGTACAGTGTTGCATGACTGAGTAATTGTCATTCAAAGTGTGAGAACACTGAAAGCTGAAAATTGGTCTGGGCAGGAGGGGGGTTTAAGTGCCCAGTAAGCAAGTGGTTAAATAATTGTGCAGTATGCAGCAGCATAGGATGATATGGTTGATTTTGTAGTCCGCCATGTGGATTGCTGTCAGAAACAGGCAGAACCGGCTGGCCATTATCCCAAAGGTATTCTCAATGACTCTTCTCGCTCAGGCCAGACGGTAGTTAAAAACCCTCCTCTCCAGGGTGAGGGTCCTTTGGGGGAATGGCCTCATCAGGTGCTCGCCCAGACCGAACACTTCATCTGCAATAAAGATGAAGGGGAGTCCTTCCACGTTATCCGCAACAGGTGGCAATGCCAGGCCACCAGTCTGAAGATGCTGGTAAAACTCTGTCTGGGCGAAGACTCCTCCATCCGACATCCAGCCATTCTTCCCCACGTCCACATAGAGGAACTCATATTGTGCCGACACCACCGCCATTAACACTACACTATTAAACCCCTTATAGTTATAATAGTAAGACCCCGAATGGGGTGGTGGCACGATGTGGACATGCTTCCCATCTATAGCCCCTCTGCGGTTGGGAAAGTCCCAACGGTCGGCAAAATGGGAGGCCACAGTCTGCCATTCCTGTGGCGTCGAAGGAAACTGTGGAGTCAAACAAGAAAAAAAATATAAGTACTTTTGCACATAACATTGCAAGCAGATTACACAAAAAACATTCTTGCACAACATCAGTATAACATTTATTTTAAGGAGTATTTAAAGACTAAAATATAAGGCCCACTTATCAGATTCCTCACCCCCTCTGATGGCCAATTGATAAAATTGTAGGTGGGGGAAGGGTTTGAGGTGACTTTGGGAGCCAAAAAAACAAAGCCTCCAGCACTCTGCCTGAATTTAAGGACACACATAACATTTGGACACATTTTAGGAGTGGGGGGGTTATACATGCATTTAAGGACAACAATAACATTTGTACACATTTTAGGGGGTGTTTTGGGTAAAGCACTACAATGGCGCTGACAATATGACAATGTACATTGTTAATAAGTGACTAGGCTATAGGTATATATGGGCCCAGGATAGCATGCTGGGGAGGTTAGTGAAGGCAAATATGCATGTAGGCCAAAAAAGGAGCATTAAAAGCTTCCAGCATGCATGAGGATAAAGGGGACATTCACAGCATATTACAATCATGGTAATTAGGGAATGATGAAAGAAATACAATACATTAGCAAACATTAAATACATATAATGTGATGTTAAAGGAGAAAACTTATCTTAATATAGTCCTTCTGCAGGACCTGGATGATGGCAGAACAGGTCTCTGGGATAATGATCCCCAGAGCCTGGGGGGAGATGCCTGTTGAGAACTTGAGGTCCTGCAGGCTTCTCCCAGTCGCCAAGTACTGCAACGTGGCGACTAGCCTTTGCTCCGGAGTGATGGCTTGCCTCATGCAGGTATCCTGCCTGCTGATATAAGGGGTCAGCAAAGCCAACAGACGGTGAAAAACGGGGTCCGTCATCCTGAGAAAGTTCCTGAAGTCATCAGGATTATTCTCCTGGATCTCATGAAACAAAGGCATGTGCGAGAATTGGTCACGCTGGAGTAACCAATTCTTGGTCCATGAACTCCTCCTTGTCCTGTTCATGGACTGGACTTGGGTCAAAGTATAAACCCCAACACCAAGCCCCCACACAGCACAAACTCTACGACGAGTACGTACCCGCAACATGGTTTCAAAACGGTTGGCTGATCAGAATGAACTTAACAGAACACACTGAAGAACAGCAAGGCCTGTGAAGAGCTAGCTAAAAATTAGCAATGAGTGGACAAGAACGCACTGAAAAACAGATATGAACTGACTACACGCACTGAAAAACAGATATGAACTGACTACACGCACTGAAAAACAGATACAAACCCACAAGCACAAACTGAACAGCAGTAAAACGATCTGAAAAAGCTGGAGTCTGAAAAGCGCAAATCGTCTCTAACCAAACTTCTACTAACACGAGATAAACACGAGATTAGCAGAAGGAGCCCAAAGGGTGGCACAGTGGCTATTGAATTTTCTAGTCCCGTCGTATGTGCTGTACGTCACCGCGTTCTTGACGGTCGGACTTTGGTGTGATCGTGTGTACGCAAGACAGTTTCAGAGGAATTCCGTCAGAAAAACCTTCAGAGTTTATTCCGACGGGAAAACCGGTCATGTGTACAGGGCATAAGGAGTACTGTAGTCATGACAAACCAGAGCAGGGACAGCATAGCTGGGAACATTCTAAAAAAATGTATAGGGACACTTGTTTGTTTGTAGGCAGAGTCTCATCTTAATTAGGGGTGGGGCATTCATTTGTAGGTGTGACATAAAATGGGCGTGGTTTAAATGAACTATTGGGTGAGGCTTAAAGGGGGTATGGTTAGAGTCCGAGATGAAATAGAGATGGAGGGAGAAGGAAGAGAGGGATGGAGGGAGAAAAAAAAAGGGAGAAAGAGAGGGAGAGAGAAAGAAAGAGATGGGGAGGGAAGGAGAGAGAAAGATAGAGAGAAAAAGAGAAAGAGAGAGAAAAGAAAAGCCAAATCGTGACGGTTGGCAACTATGCAGTGTACGGAGGTCAGCAGGTTGCAGGGCAGTATATACGGAGGTCAGCAGGTTGCAGGGCAGTGTACATCAGCAATGTTGACATGTGTGCCAGTGCCACTGTGACCCATAGGCGATGTTTAAACATTTCTACAGGTTACCAGAGTTGAGTTACAGAGGATGTATTTTGCTAGAATTATTGCTCTCACTCTAATGATCGCAGTGATACCTCACATGTGTGGTTTGAACATCGTTTACATATGCGGTCGCAACTTACGTATGCTTTCGATTCTGTGAACGAGCACGGTGGGACGGGGCGCTTTAAAAAAAATGTTTTTTCTTATTTATTTTACTTTTTATTTTTTATTTTTACACAATCCCTTTAAAAAAAACATTTTTGGATCACTTTTATACCTAATACAAGGAATGTAAACCTCCCTTGTAATAGAAAAAAAGCATGACAGGACCTCTTTAATGTGAGATCTGGGGTCAAAAACACCTCAGATCTCACATTTGCACTTAAATGCAATAAAAAAAAAGTTTTTTTTTTTCAATAACATTTTTCCCCCCTTTAAGGCCGTTGGGCAGAAGTGACGTTTGACATTGCTTCCGTCATCAAACGTCATTAAGTCTAGTGGGGGCCATCATTCCCTCACTAGACTCACAGCCTCGGATTGTCTCAGCCGCTATCGACGGGGCCAGTAAGCTGTGGAGACAACCGGAACACGGCGGGAGGGGGGTGCTCCTTAACAACCAGCTACTGCGGTAAATACCGCATTACCATTATTTTACCACATCAGCTATTTACCACCAAATTTTAGTGAATTGAACATTTGTACAATTGTTTCCACATGCATTATTTTGCCGCATTTTTTTCAGTCGATATTTAACTCTTAGTGAAGTGACCCCCATGTATGTTTAAACAAGGCTGATACTCTCCTTTCAGCTTATAAGTCTCCTATAGCCCATCTAGATGCCTAGACAAATGTATTATCCTTGGCTGCCATGTCTTTAAAATGTTCATATTTAACATAGGAGGGCTATAGGCAGGGGAGTTGCTAGGTGGGAAAAAGACCAGGGGCTTTAGCCCGAAGTCCAAGCCCGGCGGGGGGGGGGGGGGTTGACTGCTTGGGGGGTTAGGCTCACTTGCTGGTTGCGCACCAGTGCCCATCCATGCTGACCACTAATTTGACCTACCTGACCATTACACTGACCTACCTGACCCTTACACTGACCTACCAGACCCCTACACTGACCTCCTCTGACACATACACTGACCCCCCGACACATACACTGACCCCCTGACACATACACTGACCCCCCCTGACACATACACTGACCCCCCATGACACATACACTGACCCCCCATGACACATACACTGACCCCCCCTGACACATACACTGACCCCCCTGACACATGCATTGACTCCCCTGACACATACATCGACCCCCCTGACACATACACTGACCTCCCCTGACACATACACTGACCTCCCCTGACACATACACTGACCTCCCCTGACACATACACTGACCCCCCCGACACATACACTGACCCCCCCCTGATACATACATTGATCCCCCTGACACCTACACTGACCCCCCGAAACCTACATTGACTCCCCCTGACACATACATAAAGAAATAAAGCGTTACTGGACCTACTGATTACCAACAATACAGACCTGATCACGGATGTGGAAATACGGGGCAATTTAGGAAACAGCGATCACAGGTCAATTGGTTTCAGTATAAATCACACAAATAGAAAACATAAGGGGAATACAAAGACACTGAATTTCAAAAGAGCCAACTTCCCTAAACTACGAACCTTGTTAGAAGGCATGAATTGGGATAAAATCTTAGGTTCAAAGAACACGGAGGAAAGATGGGTTTGCTTTAAGAGCATAGTAAATAAGGGCATTATCCAATGCATCCCATTGGGTAATAAATGTAAAAGGGCAAACAAAAGTCCTGGATGGCTTAACTTCAATGTAAAAATGCATATAAAAGCAAAGGAGAAGGCCTTCAAAAAATACAGGGTTGAGGGATCATCATCAGCATTCAGACTTTATAAAGAATGCAACAAGAAATGTAATGCCGCGTACACACAAGCGGACTTTCTGGCAGACTTGGTCCAGCGGACCGGACTCCGTCGGACAATTCGATTGTGTGTGGGCTCCAGCGGACTTTTTTTTCCCCAAAAGTCCAATGGACCTAGAAATAAAACATGTTTCAAATCTTTCCGACGGACTCGAGTTCAGTCGCAAAATCCGCTCGTCTGTATGCTAGTCCAACGGACTAAAACCAACGCTAGGGCAGCTATTGGCTAATGGCTACTGGCTATAAACCTCCTTATTTTAGTCCGGTCGTACGTCATCACGTACGAATCCGTCGGACTTTGGTGTGATCGTATGTAGGCAAGTCCGTTCATTAGGAAAGTCTGTCAGAAGTCCGCCGAAAGTCTGTCAGATAGACCGTCGGACCAGTCCGGTCGAAAAGTCTGCTCGTGTGTACGTGGCATTAGAGTGCAATTAGGGCGGCTAAGATAGAACACGAAAGACACATAGCGGAGGAGAGCAAAAAAACTCCCAAGAAATGTTTTAAGTATGTAAACAGTAAAAAAGGGAGGACAGACCATATTGGCCCCATAAAGAATGAGGAAGGACATCTGGTTACAAAGGATGGGGAGATGGCGAAGGTATTGAATTTATTCTTCTCCTCAGTCTTCACGAGGCAATCGGGGGTCTTCAGTAATCAAAACTGCAGTGTTTATCCTTATGACACATCACAGGAAGCACCTCCATGGTTAACAGAGGACAGAATTAAAATTAGACTTGGGAAACTTAACATTAATAAATCACCGAGACCAGATGGCTTGCATCCAAGGGTACTTAGGGAACTCAGTCAAGTAATTGCCAGACCATTGTTCCTAATTTTTACTGACAGTCTACTGACTGGAATGGTACCAGCTGATTGGAGAAATGCCAATGTAGCATCAATATTTAAAAAGGGCCCAAAATACATCCCTGGGAATTACAGACCAGTTAGTCTAACATCAATAGTATGCAAGCTCTTGGAGGGGATGATAAGGGACTATATACAAGATTTTAGTAATGAGAACGGTATCATTAGCAGTAATCAGCATAGATTCATGAAGAATCGTTCTTGCCAAACCAATCTATTAACCTTTTATGAGGAGGTGAGTTGCCATCTAGATAAAAGAAGGCTTGTAGACGTGGTGTATCTGGATTTTGCAAAAGCATTTGACACAGTTCCCCATAAAAGTTTTACTGTACAAAATAAGGTCAGTTGGCATGGACCATAGGGTGAGTGCCTGGATTGAAAACTGGCTACAAGGGCAAGTTCAGAGGGTGGTGATAAATTGGAAAAATTTGAAATGGTCAGAGGTGGGTAGTGGCGTCCCCAAGGGTTCTGTGCTGGGACCAATCCTATTTATTTTGTTCATAAACGACCTGAAGGATGGAGTAAACACTTCAATCCCTGTATTTGCGGACGATACTAAGCTAAGCGGGGCAATAACTTCTCCGCAGGATGTGGAAACCTTGCAAAAAGAACAAATTAATGGGGTGGGCAAGTACATGGCAAATGAGGTTCAATGTAGAAAAATCTAAAATAATGCATTTGGGTGGCAAAAATATGAATGCAATCTATACACTGGAGGGAGAACCTCTGGGGGGATCTAGGAT
This sequence comes from Aquarana catesbeiana, assembly GCF_042186555.1. Taxonomy (NCBI): domain Eukaryota; kingdom Metazoa; phylum Chordata; class Amphibia; order Anura; family Ranidae; genus Aquarana; species Aquarana catesbeiana. The sequence goes on from NC_133327.1 coordinate 457,637,651, forward strand.
GGGAAAGGACCTGGGGTCCTAGTAGATGATAGGCTCAGCAATGGCATCCAAGCTGCTGCTAACAAAGCAAACAGAATCTTGGCATGCAATAAAAAGGGGATTAACTCCAGAGATAAAACGATAATTCTTCCGCTCCACTGCTGTCCAGTTCTGGGCACCTGTGCTCAGGAAGGATGTACTGGAAATGGAGCGAGTACAAAGAAGGGCAACTAAGCTAACAAAGGGTCTGGAGGATATTAGTTATGAGGAAAGGTTGGGAGCACTGAACTTATTCTCTCTGGAGAAGAGACGCTTGAAAGGGGATATGATTTCAATTTATAAATACCGTACTGGTGATCCCACAATAGGGATAAAACTTTTTCGCAGAAGGGAGTATAACAAGACACGTGACCACTCATTAAAATTAGTAGAAAATAGGTTTAACCTTAAACTACAAAGAGGGTTCTTTACTGTAAGAGCGGCAAGGATGTGGAATTCTTGCCGGTGGTCTCAGTGCGGAGCATTGATAGTTTCAAAAAACTATTAGATAAGCACCTGAATGAACGCAACATACAGGGATATACAATGTAATACTGACTCACACATACTGTAGGTTGAACTTGATTGACTTGTGTCTTTTTTCAACCTCACCTACTATGTAACTATGTAACATACATTGACCCCCCCGACACATACACTGACCCCCCTGACCCCTACACTGACCCCCTGACACATACATTGACCCCCCTGACATATACACTGACCCCCCTGACACATACACTGACCCCCCCCGCCACATACACTGACCCCACGTGACACATACATTGACCCCCCGACACCTACACTGACTCCCCCCGACCCCTACACTGACCCCCCCCTGACACCTACACTGACCCCCCTGACACCTACATTGACCTCCCCTGACATACACTGACCCCCACCGTGACAGGTGACCTCTTGACACTCCTGCAGCTCAGCCTTACCTGTATAGTGTAGCCCATCTCATCCATGACCACTTCAAGACAGCAGGCTGCACGCACCAGGTGAGAGAGAACTAGGATAGGAGAGCCGCTCTGCTGCCCGCTCATTTACACAGAGCGAGCGGGGATCTCCCAGTGCCCAGCGCGGCCGCAGTGTCATTCCCACCTCCTCTTGGACCCGGCAGCGCCTATGATGGACGTCACACATCCCGCGGTCTCGGCATTGGACCAGTGGGACCTCCATCATAGGAGTCGGGTCCCGGAGGCGGGACTTTTTGTACGTCAGTCGGCCGCGCTGGATAAGCGGGAGATCGTTCCCTGTTGCCTGTGTAAAAAGCTTGGGGCTAATAATGCATTTAGCAATATCAAGACCCGGGGCTTTTTGGGGCACACTCGGGGCTCCAGCCCCCGTCAATCCCCCCCCAACCAACCCCAACTCCTGACGCCACTGGTCTATAGGCATTGTAGAGTTTAAACTGTCAAGTGAGATTCAATGTTTGTGCATCTTCTCTAAGACCCCTTTCACACTGGGGCAGTTTTCAGGTGCTGTAGCGCATCTCATTCATTCCAGTGTGACTTTTCACACTGGGGCAGTGCCCTTGCGGGACGGGAAAAAAAATCCTGCAAGCAGCATCTTTGGGGCGGGTTGGGAGCGCTGTATACAGCACTCCCAAAACGTCAATGCCCATTGGAGTGACTGGGCAGCGATTTCAAAGCGCCTTAAAAGCTGTTTTAAAAGCGCCACAAAACTGGAAATTTGAACCCCTTTTTTGGGGTTAAGAGCGCCCTGCTAGCAGCCGGAAAGCGGTGCAAAAGCGCCGCTTAAACAGCAGTAACGCACCGCTAAAACGAGCATTGTTATTTTATTTTAAATTGGTTGCTTTTTCTTTTAAACATAAGCTTGGCACCTGGGTCGTGCCAGCATATAGGCAGGTCAAGCAGCTGCCTTAGGGTGCCAGGATGGGAGTGGCGGGAAAATCTACAAAAGTACTCATAGTAAAAAGAGGCTGTAACCGTAGCATAAAAGCAAGAATATTTATTAAATCAAAAACAAAATGCACTCAGAAAATGAGAAGCTATCAAGCATTAAAGAGGAAGTAAACCCTGATGGGTTTTACATCCTCTTTATTTCCCTGCAAAGGTAAATCATAATGGGCTACTATACATCACATAGTAGCCTGTTATGTGTCACTTACCTGAAAACGAAGCCTGCGATGTCACCGCTGTCCCCGTACGATGACGTTGGCGCACGCGTATATTGTAAATATCTCCTAAACTGTGCAGGTTTAGGAGATATTTCCAGCACCTACAGGTAAGCCTTAATATAGGCTTACCTGTAGGTAAAAATGGTTGTACAGAGTTTACAACCACTTTAAGCTGTGCAGAAAATAACTCACTGCACAGGGACAGCCTGAATCTGGAGCAGAGCCGGTGTTCTGCCGAGAAAGTTCCCCTCGGTGGATAAGGACCCCCCTCTACTGCGCAGGCGCAGGACTTGCGCAGTAGGAGCCGTCGGAAATAGCTGATGCCGAATAGAATAGAAATCAGCTGTACACGGCGCCTGTAAGAGGGCCCCTCGCAGGCTCGCTTTGCTCGCCACGCTTCGGGCACGGCCTCGCTTCGCTCAGCACTTTTTTATTCTCCCTCTAGGTCCACTTGGATGGTGGGGCTTCAACCTGGACCCAGGGCTCAGGCGCCGTGTACAGCTCATTGAAGTTTTTCATCTTCGGCCCTAAAAACTGTGAGTGTCACTCAAGAGCTGCCAGGACCGCAGAATGAAATTCATACATCATCATCAACAAGTATCAAGTGGCTCCTGCTTTTAGCTTTCTCACCAACATTATCATTGTGCAGCTTTGCAGGGAGCTGTGGTCACTACTAACAGGTATGATTCCTCTGCCTGCATACAGCCCTGGAGAGACTCCTTGCAAAGTTGCACACTCAGGGCTTTTGTTTAGCAGGAATGTGGGGGAATGCAGTTCAGGCACCTCCAGCACTGAATGTATGTAATGGCAAGGGGTGCTGGGGTGTGCTACAGGATCTATGAATGCTGGCTGCTGGGGGGTCTATTGTCACTGGAGGGGATCTATTTTTGCTGCAGGGGGAGTTCTATTGTTGCTGGTGAGAGATCTATTGTTGCTGGAGGTGGGTGTTCTGTTGCTGGGTGGCCAATTTTAAAAAAAAAGTATAAAAACACAATTACAATAAAATAGACAGATATCCGCTTAACAAGGCAAAGACATTAATCATCCGTGATATATGCACTTCTTCCGGGTTTGACAGGACTTTATATGTAAATGATTAATTCATTTTTTCACTCTTATATATTTCACTGATTAATTAAATAATTATATATAGGAATTATATATACTGAATGCACTGTGGTTTATGAAAGATTAGTTAGTGTCCGACGCAATATTGCAGAGCCCTCTGTCCCGAAGCACACCCCCCCCATGTTATAGCCTGATATGGCATTCGCTCATCCCCTCCCTTTCCTGACCTGCCGGGCTTCATGCTCGGATAAGGGTCTGGTATAGATTTTATATTCAGGTTAAGGACGTGGTGGCTATTCACAGTTTGTTATGAAGCAAAAAAATTGCAAAACGCATGTAAAAACACATCAAAAACGCAACACTTGAGTTTTTGGTGTGGGTCCATTGAAGTCTATTACACGCAAAAGGCAATCTGCTGCGGGAAAAAAAAGTCTAAAAAGGCAGCGGCTGAAAAACGCATAAATGTGAACGTGTACCATTTATGACGACCTTAAGGTATCTGCAACAATCTTTTGTAGGTTGCTATGTAACTAATATAAAAAAGAAGTTTACAACCAAATAAAATTAAGCATTTATCTTTACTTGAGTTCTCTCAAAGTTTTTTCAGACTTAAATAAGTACAACGGGTAAAGCTTTATGTGGTTATATTGCTATCTTGTGGCTGTTCTCTGTATTACATTTGTGGGACATCACCTAAAAACATTTTTCTGCTGAAGATCTCCATGCCATAAAAGGTAAGTGTAAATTATTTGTGTTGGTATCTAAGAAACTACTAAAGTATAGTATATCCCATGTCTAAAATTTGTCTCAAAGAAAAGGTCTATGCTATGCCCAGAGGAATCTGTCACATCTTCATTTTCATATTTCACATTTTCATTTTCATATTTCACATTGTGCTATGTGTTACATACAGTTTTGAGAACCAGGTGTACACATGTAATGATTTAACTTGGTTTAAAATGAATGGATATCTCTAGTTTATTTTGATGTGTGTTTTTTACTGAAGGTACTCTCTGTTTGAATTATGCATGTTTGTGGCAGGTTTAAGGTGTGACTGGAGTACTTTTTAGTTATCCCTAGCAGATGCTGAATAGACAGTTTTGATGCCATAAGCAGGTCTCCAGTTCCCACCTACAATAAAAAGTTACACTAGAGGAATGTCTATCCAAAGTCTGATTAATTAAAATACTCAGACACTATTCTACTATACTTTTGTGAGATCTGTAGTGAGTACATTCTTTTTACCCTATACTTCACCTTTTCTCAGGTCAACAGAATGATGATCAGAGGACTGATGAAGGCGGAGGTCAATACTTTTGATATATATGTAGTGCTACCCCAACAGGAGCCACTGGTTGATTTGGGTCCTCTGCTCTTGTCCAGCCCTATGTGAGGCCTCAACCTCACTGACACCCTCAGTATACTTTTCTGTAAACCTCAGCAGGCACACAAGAATTAGACTCACAATTCTATTCTAAAAGAGTAACAGACTGTACTTTTAGGTTAAGGTTGTAAAAGTATTACAGATTATATTGGCTTGTTAAAGTCAACCAGCATGAACAATAACGAATGCATGATTAGCTTCACCGAGTCTCTATTGGGGCCTCAAATTAAAGCATATACTGTGACCCCAAAGGCAGGAGCAGTAACTCTCTATATGAGATAAATCACCCCCAAGTAATCAACAAAGTATCAGCGTGGATAAACTATGCCACTTGGGAGCTCTCAAACAAAGGGGATAAATTTGGGCCTTGTGGAGACGTTGGCGCGCAGGGAAATAAGGGTGTGTCTATAGACTGGGTGTTTAAGTATTGTACCTGAGAACATGGGCGTCCGCAGAACTTTTTTCAGGGGGACATCATTTTAAGGTCACTCTTGCTCCGCACCCTTTCGACAATGTTATGAAGGGGAGGGGCTTAGCCGCGACTCGCAAGTATTTATTTTTAAAGGGGAAATGGCAGACTTTATTCTAGGCATGTGCTATGTACGGGGTGCATATTCCAGGCATGTGCTATGTACAGGGTGCAGATTCCAGGCGTGTGCCATGTACAGGGTGCAGATTCCAGGCGTGTGCTATGTACAGGGTGCAGATTCCAGGCGTGTGCTATGTACAGGGTGAAGAATCCAGGGGTGTGCTATGTACAGGGTGCAGATTTCAGGTATATGCTATGTACAGGGTGCAGATTTCAGGCATGTGCTATGTACAGGGTGAAGAATCCAGGAGTGTGCTATGTACAGGGTGCAGATTTCAGGCGTGTGCTATGTACAAGGTGCAGAATCCAGGCGTGTGCTATGTACAGGGTGCAGATTCCAGGCGTGTGTTATGTACAGGGTGCAGATTCCAGGCGTGTGCTAGATTCCAGGCGTGTGCTATGTACAGGGTGCAGATTCCAGGCGTGTGCCATGTACAGTGTGCAGATTCCAGGCGTGTGCTATGCCAGTATGCATACCCAATCCCCCCACAGAGCTTTCTTCCCCCCACAGAAGAGAATCATTTATAACTCACAGTGGCAGGTCAGGCTCCTGGCACAGGCTCTTGTTGATACACGCTGCGGGTTTGAGCGGCTGTGGATAACCCACCCTCTGTTGAATATGCAGAGCTGGGAGAGCAGGAAGGGTTTTGTGTGCTGACTCCCAATGCTAGAGACCAGCGCTGTCTTAACACCAGATGATGAAAAGCCCTGCCGGCTGCCACTCACAAAGCTATCTTCCTTCCTGTGGTGGGTGCTGGTACATGGAGAGCGTTCCAGCACCCGGCACCCGCTGACACTCTACGAGATGCGCTCGGGTGATTAGCGTGTGTGTGCCTGGGCACAACCCATGCGCACGCCTATGGCGAACACTTTGCTGACCCCTGATTCCGGGGGGGGGGTGCTTGCCCCCCCTTGCCCCTACCTGCGGACGCCCATGCCTGGGAACTTGGTTTTACTAAGGGAGGGGAATCTGTGGCTGCAGAAGAGTACTTTAGACAGAGGCAGACCCAGTTGCAACAGTGAGATGTTAGGGTGTACACAGTTGCAGCACTCTGGAGAGCAGAACAGGAAACATGACTGTGTCGGGCCTAGCCTAGCAACATCAACAAGGATTCAGCTTAATTGTGGATCTGTGATCAGCTCACCGCTCTCTCTCTCTGTAATTCTCCTGTGGCAGGTGGTTAGATGAATGGAGGGGTCCACTTTTCTTGTAGTTGACTGTGACAGACTCACCCGAGACAGAGGCTATTGGAGGGGACTGAACGCTAGCCTCTCGCCAACAGATTATGGGCCCTGGCATTTGGGGGAATGGTGCTCTCTGTGAGCTGTATGCCTGGGGACCCTGGGGTTGGTGTTACTTTGGATTCAGCTCCATGTCCCCCCAAAACACACAGACTCTGGGGACCCTTTATTTGCCATAGTAACAATAGTGACTGAGTCATACTGTTGGGACTCATACTGTGAGAAGATGTTAATGTCATCAACTCCACTCACCTGTCTGATGTCAGCTATAATGTGTTTAATGTAAATGAGTTTAGTCTAGGTTCTAAGGGTATTCAACTCATTGTTGTTTGTTCTAATTAACCCTGTGTTGATATTTATGGTAATGTGTGTTAATTGAATGAGCTGATCACATTAGCCAGCAGCAGTGGCTAGGAGACGAATAGTCTAGGCTGAGGAGGGGGGAGATTGTTGTTTGTATTGTTAATTGTAATTAGCTCCTGCTATTGTGTTTATACTACTGTGTGAAGCTCGGTGCCCACAATTCTGTCCTACAGGTCATGTCTCTGAGTCATCTGGTCTGGGTAAATTTTGTAGTAAATTAGCTCATGTTAATTAGGTTAGCTTTGAGTCATCCTGGTGTATAAATTTGTGTGAGATCTCAAATAAAGAGTTAGTCCTGATGTACTCCAAAACTGGTGTTGTCTAGTTCTTGGGGGTTCCTATAGCCAGATCCATTGGACTCGTGTTCCAGAACTTAGGAAGCGGTATACTGACGGAAGCACTCAAGCGAAGTGAGGGACGTTCTGTGACATTGACCATCACTGATGGCAGGTGACATGGCGAGTACCTTGGCGGTTTACTCTGGTGTTTCCCCAGTGGGCTTGGGTGGTGGGGGCCTGGGTCACAGACTGGTGTTTCAAAGTAGGCACCGGAGCAGCCGATGGCCCAGTTGACTTGGCTTGGTTCTTTGTTGTATTCTGTATTGGTTGTGTATAGCTTGTCATGATGGGGTTGAAATGAATTACCATAGTTAGTGATGACCAAGCTTCTAAAGGACTGCTCTAAGAGACACATGTAGACTGCCTATGCTGAACTCCTTCTCAAAATGCAAGTTGCCTGTCTCTCTTTGGATCAGCTACCCAGAACAAAAACACGAAAAGTGAGGTCAGAACACCTGACCTGTATACCTTGTCATTGGATTTGATTGTTTTGAAAACCATTGCATTAGCATGACAGCAAGGCAAATCCCATTTCTAGAAAGTGGTCAGCAATGGCAGCTGACTTTTTGGTAGGTGTTCTTTAAATAGGGACAAGAGCTGTGGAGTGTGAAGCAGTTACAAAGTCCAAGGCTGCACAAGGAGCCATTGCCATGACTTGAGGAGAAGAGATTAAACCTCCAAATACAGAAAGGCTTCTTCACAGTAAGAACTGTGAAAATGTAGAATAAACTCCCTAAAGAGCTGGTCCTGGCCAGCTCAGTTGATTGTTTTAACCACTTAAGGACCAAGCCTCTTTTTGACATTTGTTGTTTACAAGTTTTTATATATATATTTTTTGTTGCTAGAAAATTACCTAGAACCCCCAAATATTATATATATATTTTTTTCTAACGCCCTAGAGAATAAAATGGCGCACTTTTTTTGAAAAAAATTACACTTTTTGAATTAAAAAATAAGACAACAGTAAAGTTAGCCCAATTTTTTTTTATATTGTGAAAGATAATGTTACATCGAGTAAATTGATACCCAACATGTCACTATTCAAAATTGCGCCCGCTCGTGGAATGGTGACAAACTTTTACCCTTAAAAATCTCCATAGGCGATGTTTAAAAATGTCTACAGGTTACCAGTTTTACGTTACAGAAGAGGTCCAGGGCTAGAATTATTGCTCTTGCTCTAACGATTGTGGTGATACCTCACATGTGTGGTTTGAATACTGTTTTCACTCACGTATGCGTTCACTTCTGCGCGCAAGCTTGTCTGGATGGGGCACGTTAAAAAAAAATTTTTTTTTTTTCTTATTTATTTTACTTTTTATTTTTTTTATTTTGACATGGTCTTTTTTTCAAAAAAAAATTGGGTCACTTTTATTCCTATTACAAGGAATGTAAACATCCCTTGTAATAGAAAAAAAGCATAACAGGACCTCTTAAATATGAGATCTGAGGTCAAAAAGACTTCAGATCTCAAATTTACACTAAGATGCAATACATTTTTTAAAAAGTCACTTGAAAAAAAAATTCTCCTTTAAGAGCTACAGGGGCTGAGTGGGGGGCATCTTCCCCTTGTCTCCGCCGCTACAGGAGCGCGGCGGGAGGGGAATGGGCACCTCTCCCGCCACTGATAAAGGTGATCTTGCGGTGAATCCTTGCTTTATTGTTTTTTTTGCCCTCCTCTGGATTAACTGAGGTTATGGGATTGTGTATATGGAGGTTTTTTAATTTGTGTGTGTTGGACTTGTGTCTATTTTCAACCAGATTAAAGGGGTTGTAAACCTTTGTGTTTTTTCACCTTAATGCATCCTATGCATTAAGGTGAAAAAACACCTGGCAGTGACCGGCCCCCCCAGCCCCCCCATTTTACTTACCCGAGCCCTGGAACTTGACCAGGCAGGGACGTGCTGTCTCTCTATAACGGGTTCTCGGCTCTTGATTGGATAGATTGATAGCAGCGCAGCCATTGGCTCCTGCTGCTGTCAAACAAATACAATGACGCGGGCGCTGGGGGGCGGGGCCGAGTCATACATTTGGCAGCTATGGACGCCTAATGCTGGAGCTGGGAGCACGCCTGATGTGGGGAAGAGCTGTGAGAGCCACCAGGGGACCCCAAAAGAGGATGTTCGGGGCCACTCTGTGCAAAACGAGCTGCATAGTGGAGGTAAGTATGACATGTTTGTTATAAAAAAACAAACCTTTACAATCACTTTAACTATGTAACTACCGTTTATGTAACTATGACTACTGGGCCATTATGTAGGGCACCTCTCAGGATACTATTAATAGAATGAAATATTCTATTAGTTAGAACACTGCTTCTCTTTCAAACTCCATATCAATTTTCTTTCCTGCTCCTTGAGGTCTAATTTATTGTGCAACTATTGTACAGTGACTGTAAAGTTCAAATCATTTGAAGGTGCTATTTCACAAAAATTGTTCTGCTTCATTTGGGTTATTTTCTTATTTTTGTACACTGCTAATTTAGTCCCATTTTCTCAGTAACAGTGTTGCCTGGTGATAGAGCATTCTGTCAAAAAGCCTATTTTAAAAATGGTGGTGTGGCCTTCAAGTTTAAAAACCCATGGACTGAGTTACGGATCGGGTGCCTTTTGGGAGGTTGTAACTCTTCCCTATTCAATCCAAAGCAGCTAGACCACTTGCTCCACTAGTCAATCAATCAGCAAGACCTGGCTAAAACATGCAAACCATTTAAGGCGTTATGCTCTTTAGCTTGGTTCAATTGGTAGCTTCAATTTAAACACATTTTTTCACGAGTGTCTTAAGCCAGAAGCCTTGCAGTAACTAACGGTTCATTTTGGGAAGTACAGATACTTCACATTTCTTGATCTGCCACATGGCTATGAATTACTATTCAACTACAGTACTTTGATGTTTTTAATACTCTAGAACAGTGTTTCTCAAACTTTTTTCATTCAAGGCACCCTTTATAATACCTCTTGAGACACCCTGTTATAAAATGTAAAGAACTAAACAAATAGATTTACAAAACGCAGCAACATCCACACATGTAGGACACCCAACATTAACGTTGATTTATTGTCAAAAAGCTTATTCATCTTTGCACACTGGTATGGACTAATATTCCAGAGTTCCTCTTCTCCCTCACTCAGCTAAAGTGACCCCAGTGCTGATAGAAAGGGGCAGGAGAGGGGCAAACAAGGATGCAGGAGCCTACCGTCTTTCTTATCAACCAATTACATCATTGGTTGTTAGGATGCCAGCAGCTGGCCATCACAGTGCCCAAGGTTGTAATGCTGCACAATAAAAACCTGTGGTTTCTGTAACAAAGGGCAGGCTTGATCCACTTGCTGTGCAAGCACAGACATTTTGGCCAATTTGGGGCAATTTTTAGGTATATTGCCAAGGCACCCCTGAAAAACCTAGAAGGCACCCTGGCCAATGGCTAAGAGCGCTGATGGGAGTCTTCTGGTGGGGGGCCATCCCCGTGTCAGAACACAATGGCACAGCAGGGGAGATCACTGTACGAACATCGGATTGTTACTACAGTGGCTCCGACTCGAGATGTCATTTTTTTCTGTTCAATCCCAAAGGGTTGAACATAAAAAAGACTAGTAGTGTGTACAAGGCTTTACATTTTTTAGATCAGGGGTTTCCTGTTCCCACACCTTAAGTGCACTTGACCCCACCCACAGATGACATATAAAGGGGCACTATCTCCACCCACTCCATCACCACAGGAATGGCTGCAATTAAAGGGCACTAGCACCTGTCAACATGCTGCTCCATTCTGCTACTCTGTGACACATTCACCCAATTCCTTAGCAATTTCCTATGTGTTCTGTGTGAGCACCTTTCCATCAAGTCATCTAATAGAAGTGAGAACTTATGGACTGAACCCTGGGCACCTGTGTCCCACTGTGTCCTTTTATTCCCCTTTACCATTGGAGGGTTGTTTGAGCCAAAGGTATAAGGAAACCCCCTAGAATGCTGCAATGCAAAACCCTCTGCAATGCTGTGCAGTATTGAGTTTTCCAGATTCATATTGATCAAGATTCCCTATGCCAAATTTTATCAACCTTTATTCAGCCATGGCACTCTTTAAAAGAATGCAAAAGCTTGAGGCATCCCAGTCTTAAATGTCTTTAAAAAAATTATATAGTATGCTATTTAATAATGGGAATCCAGAGCCTGGGAAAATACAACTGCCTTTACATTAGAGTCTCACCTTCACATCAGAGGCCCCGCCTATAACATCAGAGGCTCCCCATCATGTCAAAAGCCCCCTTATACATGAGAGCTCCCATCACATCAGAGGTCCCCTATACATGAGTCCCCCATCACATTAAATTCCTCCCATCCCATCAGGGCCTCCCCTTCACCACAGAGTCACCGCATCACACTGATTTACACAGTCCCTTCTTTAAATCAGAGGTCTACCTTTTGGCTCCAGCAGCACAGCAGAGGGCAGAAAGTGGAGGAGGCAGATTTCCATCTTCTCCTGAATGGCCCTGCATGCAGCCTGCCCTGCATCAGAGTCATGCATTGCAATAGTGTGGGTAAGCCTCCTTTATCTTAGCAATGAATGACACTATGCATCCTGGTCCTAGAGCATCATTACTTGTTATGGTGCTGGAAGCCAGCCCACCTGCACATGGCACAATATAAAGCTGATTTCCATGTGTCCTGTCACTTTAAATAGTTTGTTTGGACAAAGATGGTCCAAACAAACTATTTTTTTCACTAAGTGTTGTACTGGCTCTAAGCACTGTGTGTACTGCATGTAGCTTTATACAGCACTTAAAGACACTACAGCAGCTAGTGAGGGCCAGCTTGGTCCAAACAGACTATTTTAATTGATAGGAAACATGGATATCAGCTTCAAGGTGGATGATTAGTTAATAAAAAATGCAAGCACAGACCTTTTCCCATGGCATATTTAATACTGAATATATGTGTGTGTGTATATTCGTTTCTCCTCCAGGTCCTGTTCAAAATAGTAGCAAATTATAAAGAGATTTTAATACAGACAGCGGCCATTTACTGCCCCTGTGTTCAGGTTTCCATGGAAATCTGGAGCATTGTTAGCGTCCTCCTGACTCATGCATACACACTTGCTGAGTATAAAGACTTGCTCATCAATATGTAGACAGGCAGGCAATTACAATCTCAAGAGCCACTGGCTCATGTGTAGTACTAAAGAGTACATCAGCTATGTTGTAGACCACAATGGACACCTGAACCCTGCCAAGCCAGGAGAGTAAATATGCAATTACCCTTCAATGTGCAAACATTGCAAACAGTGTCCAGCAAGAATGTAGACACTAATGACTAAAGAATTTCTCTACCAGCAGCAAGTGGTCTCTATTGAATTAGAAGTCAGTACACCTGTCAGCATTGCAGTGTAAAACTTTAGAAGGGGTTGGATCTGAAAGGAAGCATTTATTCCCGGTGACCAAATCCTCCAGCAAGGAAAAGTCTCAATTTCTTCCTGTGAGCATCTGGATGGCACTATAAAACATGCTTTGAGTTGATCTCTAAGGGTGTGCTTGCAGAGGGCATGGTTGATCAGAAACTGTGCCTGAGTACGATTGTTCCTCCTCTCCACTCTCCCCTTGTCTGTGCTTAGTGCTTACACTGTGCTTTAAAGGAAGATTCCCAGGCACCTCTGCCAGCCAGACCACAGTCATCCCTGCTCCCATGCTCAGTCATCTATTTAGAGTTCTGTGCTCAGATACAGGTTGTACTCAGCCACTTACACTGAAGCAAGCCATACCAGACTATAGGTTAACTGTGCCCCAGACCACCTCTTCCAAGGGGTCCTGGGCATGATTAGGAGCACTTACACGACATAAATGCAGTGTACTTAGGAAGTAAATCGTGCCCACATACTTAAAAACTAGTTACTTTTTAACTAGTTAGTTAAAACTAGTAGTGTAAGTGCATCCTAAGATCTAGGTTCTGCACTTTGAATAGAGAGAAATAAAAGGAAAAGACAAACGCAACCTCCATAATGTAGTAAACAAGGTGAGCAATATTTATAAATTATTAAAAACACACTCACAAGGGGAGCTTGTGCAAAGCAGTGTAGCGCTGGTAGATTTATGATCTACCATCTGATAGGTAAATTTAGTGAATTGCTCGTTATAGGAAGTTAGATTTGCCTCTGTTCCAGCTTGGCTGACGTTGCGTGTAATTCCACACTGAGCCGGTGGGTGTCGTTGTTACCCTTAGCTGGTGTTGGAAAAGCAACGTGTCGAAGCGTATGGGTGCTCCTCTGTCCCGGAGACAACTCGGTGGAGGTGGTCCTCCGAGTTGCATCCTGGGAGAGGGTATTTATGGGACAGACGCCATGTTTAGGGGTTCGTTTTACAGCCACCTGCTGGCCTTCCTGGCCGACAGGTATGTGTTAAAATACCACCTCGTGGTCCTCCGTTCCGGAGGCCCGCGTCGCTGTGGCGCATGCGTGGGCCCAGAGGTCTGTCTGGGGCATACCACAGCAGCTGAGGAATGGTCCTGAGCTGTCTATCCAGAGTGAAGAAGCTGGACAACTGAGGAGATCCCAGGGGAGGACCCGTCATGGAAGGATCACGCAGAGTGCTGGTCTGGAGAGGGGCCTGGTGACTCGGTTGGAGGACGTATCCTGAAGTAGTCTTATTACATAGTACTGCCGGGTTGGCTTAGAGGTCCAAGTACTGTGTCTGACATTCACCGCGAACCAATACATCCTGTGGCAGAGGATCGTACGGGTTTATTCCAAACAAGTCTAAGGCAGAGACTTTTGTTTGTGCGGCGCACTGGCTGCTAGGCAAGTGAGAGCGGCCTATCCAGGCGAGCAAAGATCGTGTCCCACAAGGGGATCGCATTCAATTACAGTATTCAACTTTAAAGGACACTCTAAAGAATCCTAAAGAAAGGTATTTGAGCTTCCCTGCAGTTTCCCACCTGCCTCTTTCCTGCTACTTCCTTCGTTACTTGGTTCAATAAAGCATTGAAAACAGAGGTATCGAGAGTAAATGTAACAGGCCTGCTTAAACCAGCAGCTCCACTGAGAGTTATTGTGTGTGGGCGTCATCCGGGATTTGTTGACCCTCAATTCTCGCAACCCAGAGAGGTGTTTCACCGGGAGTTTACGGTGAGAGCTGGACTTTGTCAATTTTTTCAGGAAGAGAAGAGGTTAAAAGTTGCAGGACTTTATTTCTGAATGCGTAGGCGGCGGGCGCCAGTAAAAGCCCGGGAGCTACGTGATCAGAAGAACAAGTGGGAGGAGTCTACCCTACTTGATACCGCGTGGGACGCGTGTATGTGTTTGGCGCCAGAGAAGAAGAGAGGCCTCGTGATCGTGCTGAGAAGATCAGAGTGTGGCCATGTCTTTTTCGGCGATGCAGCCAATTATGGGACCAAGAATGTTCCCTGCAAGCACCGTGTCGAGTACTGTGCTGACCGGAACCCTGCTTACAGATACCGGTATTCGTCTGAAGCCGCAAGGGAGGTTTGTTCTGTATACTTCAGGAGATATTGTGGGACTGGGCATGATCTGCCACAGATGTGAAGGACTGGCCGTGCATCTCCGTCCATTTGGCCAATGTCCGCAATGTGGAGAGTATTTGTTTGTGGTGGAGCAGCCTACCATGTCACCCCGTGCTTATCGGATGGATTGGGCAACAGGTATCGCCACAGTAGAAGCTGCTACTGCTACGGGGAGAGAACGGCAGGCTACCACTTTGCCTGTTGTTGCCGAGAATGTTCCAGAGAGAGACACTGCTGTTGCCGTCTCATCAGCGGACATTGCTTTGAATTCTACGTCTACCACGCCTGTCTCTGTTGTACCTGTCCAGAGGAAGGAGGGATATGTGAAGGCTTCCTGCGGCCGTGGCCGAGGCCTACCCCAGAGACTACCCGAACCGGATCCAACAAAGTCTACGACAGAAACGGGTAAGCAACTGATGGAGAATGTATCTGGGACTGTAAATAAGTATCTGCTAGCGGAAGAGTTGGGCGATTCGGAGATAGAATCCATGTCGGATCTCTCCGGTGATGATGACCTATTTGAGACTATGTCGCAAGAAATGTTATGGGCCCAAGGCGAGGATGTCGCCTCTGCTATGACTTTCCCTGAATGGACAGCCCTGAGTTCTGGGAAGACGTCACCCTGTGTGGAGCCACACAGCACTGTTACTGAGACATTGTCAAAAGTTGTTAGTTCACTTCAGACACCGGCTGGGTCTATGGTGAGCAAATCATTGGATTCCTGTGTGCCTCCCGGCATGGGGAAAAACAGATCTTTACCCAAACTTGCAGGTTTGCAGAGAATGTTGAACAAGCGTGTAGCTACAGAGTATGGTTTGGAGTTCCCTTATGTCCCTCAGGACATAATGCAGGTGATTGAAGTTAACCGGGAACTTTGGTACAGTGAAGCTGTTTGGGACTATTTGTCTGTACCTAAGCCTTTCCGAAAGACTGGATGTTCTGTTAAAATGGATGAACGTTTTAGTGGATGTTTTATGCACTGGAACTTCGGTCGGCACATCTATGCTGACAAAGTAGTTATCTGCAGGCCCAGAAAAGAGGACGTTGTATATTTCATTACCACAGTGGATAAACTGGGAAAGACACTGACCTTGCCAGATCCCCGGTTTTATTGGTGATTATGGACAAAAGAACTGTGGAGTTAGTTAGTGTCAGTGTAAAGAGATCTTCGTGGTCAAGATCTGGATATTCATCTCAGTGTTTCAAATCCAAGGACTTCTTTTTGCTAGCCGGATTTCTTTCAGTTAAAGAGAAAAAAAACATTTTATACAGGGACGGAATCCTAAAGATTAATTTGATATAGATTATGGGAAGAGAGTTTCATTTTTTAAATGAGGCTTTGCGCCTGAAGTTGTACAGGATATATGTGTGTATAATATGTTTTCCTTTTCAGGAACCATTTGATCTCCTATCAAGCTGTTAGGCTTTTCAGCTAGATAGATAGTGAGGTTATGTTCAGTCATAGGTTGGTTTTGTTTACGGACGTGAACATATTGTTTTATAGATGTTAATCTTATAATGTCTTTCCACTGTCTTTCCTTCTTCTTTATCTAGTCCAAGTTTTAAGCTCAAATACCTACTCTCAGGCTTGGGAGTTATTACCAATATTTTTGGACAGACATTGGGGACAACGTCTATTGTAGTGGGGGGAGTATGTAGCGCTGGTAGATTTATGATCTACCATCTGATAGGTAAATTTAGTGAATTGCTCGTTATAGGAAGTTAGATTTGCCTCTGTTCCAGCTTTGCTGACGTTGCGTGTGATTCCACACTGAGCCGGTGGGTGTCGTTGTTACCCTTAGCTGGTGTTGGAAAAGCAACGCGTCGAAGCGTATGGGTGCTCCTCTGTCCCGGAGACAACTCGGTGGAGGTGGTCCTCCGAGTTGCATTCTGGGAGAGGGTATTTATGGGAGAGACGCCATGTTTAGGGGTTCATTTTACAGCCACCTGCTGGTCCTCCTGGCCGACAAGGAATGTGTTAGAATACCACCTCGTGGTCCTCCGTTACGGAGGCCCCCGTCACTGCAGCGCATGGGTGGGCCCAGAGGTCTGTCTGGGGCCTACCACAGCAGCCGAGGAATGGTCTTGAGCTGTCTATCCAGAGTGAAGAAGCTGGACAACCGAGGAGATCCCAGGGGACGACCCGTCATGGAAGGATCACGCTGAGTGGGGGGGAGGTGCTGACTTTCCCACACCACGGCCAACCATCAGAAGCAACTTAATTGGTAAATATATAACACACAGAAATGTAACATGTACAAACATAAATGCCATGTATCTATTGTATACTATCATATGTGTATTTTTTACCACTTTTTGACTGCTAATGTCACACTGAGTTGTATGTTGTTGGTTTTTCTAAAAATCTTGTGATATATGTTTACATTTCCACAGCTGTTAATCATCTGTCCTCTGAAGAAACGCGTCAGGACATCAATAGTAAACTTGATCTTGTGGCTTTGGATATATTGTATTGTATATTGTTGCCGGCTTTTTAACAATTTGTTGTACCACAGTTCATGTCTTGACTTCTAATGTCAGAGGTCATCAACCCTGTGTAATAATTTTTTGTAATAATAAATTAACTTGATTATCACATTACTCTTTTTTATCATTGGCTGCATTAAAGCCCCGCTTAGGGGGTCTTTTTCGTCTTTTTTCAGTGCATCGTATGGGGTGCGCAGCCCTGCTATTTTTTGTACGTTGGGTGTCCCCTTTTCTCTAGAAAAGACTATCATTCTGACCCCAACATTTTTCAAGCTGGTCACCAACATTTTTGGCTACTACTGTCTAGTGATATGTATACATCATTTTTTGTATAAAATCATAGATTTGTAAGCAATTCTAACATCTAGTTAACATCATTAATATTAGGACATGCTTCCCATCTATAGCCCCTCCACAGTTGAGAAAGTGCCAACGGTGAGCAAAATGGGATGCCATAGTCTGCCATTCCTGTGGCGTTGAAGGAAACTGTGGAATCAAATAAGAAAAAAAATATAAGTACTTTTGCACATAACATTGCAAGCAGATTACACAAAAAACATTCTTGCACAACATCAGTATAACATTTACAGTCAGGTCCATAAATATTGGGACATCGACACAATTCTAATCTTTTTAGCTCTATACACCACCTCAATGGATTTGAAATGACACGAACAAGATGTGTTTTAACTGCAGACTTTCAGCTTTAATTTGAGGGTATTTACATCCAAATCAGGTGAACGGTATAGGAATTACAACAGTTTGTATATGTGCCTCCCACTTTTTAAGGGACCAAAAGTAATGGGACAGATTAACAATCATACATCAAACTTTCTCTTTTTAATACTTGGTTGCAAATCCTTTGCAGTCAATTACAGCCTGAAGTCTGGAACGCATAGACATCACCAGACGCTGGGTTTCATCCCTGGTGATGCTCTGCCAGGCCTCTACTGCAACTGTCTTCAGTTCCTGCTTGTTCTTGGGGCATTTTCCCTTCGGTGTTGTCTTCAGCAAGTGAAATGCATGCTCAATTGGATTCAGGTCAGGTGATTGACTTGGCTATTGCATAACATTCCACTTCACTTCTTTCCCTTAAAAAACTCTTTGGTTGCTTTTGCAGTATGCTTCGGGTCATTGTCCATCTGCACTGTGAAGCGCCGTCCAATGAGTTCTGAAGCATTTTGCTGACTATGAGCAGATAATATTGCTCGAAACACTTCAGAATTCATCCTGCTGCTTTTGTCAGCAGTCACATCATCAATAAATACAAGAGAACCAGTTCCATTGGCAGCCATACATGCCCACGCCATGACACTACCACCACCATGCTTCACTGATGAGGTGGTATGCTTTGGCTCATGAGCAGTTCCTTTCCTTCTCCATACTCTTCTCTTCCCATCACTCTGGTACAAGTTGATTTTGGTCTCACCTGTCCATAGGATGTTGTTCTAGAACTGTGAAGGCATTTTTAGATGTTGTTTCGCAAACTCTAATCTGGCCTTCCTGTTTTTGAGGCTCACCAATGGTTTACATCTTGTGGTGAACCCTCTGTATTCACCCTGGTGAAGTCTTCTCTTGATTGTTGACTTTGACACACATATACCTACCTCCTGGAGAGTGTTCTTGATCTGGCCAACTGTTGTGAAGGGTGCTTTCTTCACCAGGGAAATAATTCTTCGGTCATCCGCCACAGTTGTTTTCCGTGGTCTTCCGGGTCTTTTGGTGTTGCTGAGCTCACCGGTGTGTTATTTCTTTTTAAGCATGTTCCAAACAGTTGATTTGGCCACACCTAAAGTTTTTGCTATCTCTCTGATGGTTTTGTTTTGTTTTTTCAGCCTAATGATGGCTTGCTTCACTGATAGTGACAGCTCATTGGATCTCATATTGAGAGTTGACAGCAACAGATTCCAAATGCAAATAGCACACTTGAAATGAACTCTAGACCTTTTATCTGCTCCTTGTAATTGGGATAATGAGGGAATAACACACACCTGGCCATGGAACAGCTGAGCAGACGATTGTCCCATTACTTTTGGTCCCTTAAAAAGTGGGAGGCACATATACAAACTGTTGTAATTCCTACACCGTTCACTTGATTTGGATGTAAATACCCTCAAATTAAAGCTGAACGTCTGCAGTTAAAGCGCATCTTGTTCATTTAATTTCAAATCCATTGTGGTGGTGTATAGAGCCAAAAAGATTAGAATTGTGTCGATGTCCCAATATTTATGGACCTGACTGTATTTTAAGAAGTATTTAAAGACAAAAATATAAGGCCCACTTATCAGATTCCTCACCCCCTCTGATGGCCCATTGATAAAATTGTATGGGGGGGGGGGGGGTTGATGTGACTTTGGGAGCCAAAAAAAAAAAAACCTCCAGCACTCTGCCTGAATTTAAGGACACACATAACATTTGGACACATTTTAGTGGGGTGGGGAAGGGTTATAAATGAATTTAAGGACACACATAACATTTGGACACATTTTAGGGGGTGTTTCGGGGAAAGCAGTACAATGGAGCTGACAATATACATTGTTAAGGGACTAGGCTATAGGCGTATATGGGCCCAGGATAGCATGCTGGGGAGGCTAGTGAAGGCAAATATGTATGTAGGCCAAAAAAGGAGCATTAAAAGCTTCCAGCATGCATGAGGATAAAGGGGACATTCACAGCATATTCCAATCATGGTAATTAGGGAATGATGAAATAAATACAATACATTAGCAAACATTAAATACATATAATGTGATGTTAAAGGAGAAAACTTACTTTAATATAGTCCTTCTGCAGGACCTGAATGATGGCAGAACAGGTCTCTGGAATAATGATCTCCAGAGCCTGGGGGGGAAATGCCTGTTGAGAACTTGAGGTCCTGCAGGCTTCTCCCAGTCGCCAAGTACGAGCAGAGGCGACTGGCCTCTGCTCCGGAGTGATGGCTTGCCTCATACAGGTATCCTGCCTGCTGATATAAGGGGTGAGCAAAGCCAATGGACGGTGAAAAACGGGGTCCGTCATCCTGAGATAATTCCTGAAATCAGCAGGATTATTCTCACGGATCTCACGAAACAAAGGCATGTGCGAGAATTGGTCACGCTGGAGTAACCAATTCTTGGTCCATGAACTCCTCCCCACCCTGTTCATGGACTGGGCTTGGGTCAAAGAGTGAACCCCAACACCAAGCCCCCACACAGCATGAACTCTACGACGAGTACGTACACGCAACATGGCTTCAAAACGGTCGGCTGGTCAGAACGAACTTTTAACAGAATGCACTGAAGAACAGCAAGGCCTGTGAAGAGCGAGCTGAAAATCAGCAACGAGCGGACAGCAATGCATTGACAAACCAGATATGAACTGACTACACGCACTGAAAACCAGATACAAACCCACAAGTACAAACTGAACAGCGTTATAAAGATCTGAAAAAGCTGGAGTCTGAAAAGCGCGAATCGTCTCTAACCAAAATTCTACTAACACGAGGTAAACACGAGGTTAGCAGAAGGAGCCCAAAGGGTGGTGCAGTGGCTATTGCACTTCTAGTCCCGTTGTACGTTTTGTACGTCACCGCATTCTGGACGGTCGGACTTTGGGTTGACCGTGTGTAGGCAAGACCGCTTGAATGGAATTCTGTTGGAGAAACCTTCAGAGTTTATTCCGACGGCCAAATCGGTTGTGTGTACGCGGCATTATAGTTCTCCCTCAGAGACTGGCAGCACATGCTGGGGGTTATAGTTCTCCTCCAGAGACTGGCAGCACATGCTGGGGGTTATAGTTCTCTCTTCCAGAGACTGTCAGGACATGCTGGGAGTTTTAGTTCTCCCCCAGACTGGCAGGACATGCTGGGAGTTATGATTCTCCCTCCTAGAGACTGGCAGGACATGCTGGGAGTTATAGTTCTCCCCCCAGAGCCTGGCAGGCCATGCTGGGAGTTATGGTTCTCCCTCCCACAGACTGTCCGGACATGCTGGGAGTTATAGTTCTCCCCTCCTGAGCCTGGCAGGACATGCTGGGAGTTATGGTTCTCCCTCCCACAGACTAGCAGGATATGCTGGGAGTTATAGTTCTCCCTTCCAGAGACTGGCAGGACATGCTGGGAGTTATAGTTCTCCCCCCAGAGCCTGGCAGAACATGCTGGGAGTTATGGTTCTCCCTCCCACAGACTGGCAGGACAAGCTGAGAGTTATAGTTCTCCTTCAGTTACTGGCAGGACATGCTGGGAGTTCTGTTTCTCCCTCCCACAGACTGGCAGGATATGCTGGGAGTTATGGTTCCCCCTCCCACAGACTGGCCAGACATGCTGGGAGTTATGGTTCTCCCTCCCACAGACTGGCAGGATATGCTGGGAATTATGGTTCTCCCTCCCACAGACTGGCAGGATATGCTGGGAGTTACAGTTCTCCCTTCCAGAGACTGGCAGGACATGCTGGGAGTTATAGTTCTCCCCCCAGAGCCTGGCAGAACATGCTGGGAGTTATAAATAAATAATAAAGAAGGGGCTGTTAGGCATAAAGCCTAGGGACTTTTGAGGTGTCGATATTTTACAATAGGTATTTAGACCAAGTTGAAGTAAAAAAGGAATTTTTATTACAAATAGATTAAAAAGAGCCTAATCAAGGCCACATATAATACAATATTTTCAACGATATGATAAAAATTGTAACAACAATTTTTCATTCCAGATACCACTATTTTTCTCTACATGTTTCGCTCTGTGGAGCTTCCTCAGGAGATCATGTGGTACCGTTAGAACTGTAATTTATATAAAGAAGAAAATATCAGTAAATCATTACAATACAAGATCATAAATTTCAAGAGTTGTTAATAGTGAAAGAGATTAAGAGATCAAATTGAAAATCTAGTTTACAGTCTAAACGATATTGCAAACACATGTTGTAGATCTGCATTGATATAGTGCAGATACTTCGATACAAGCATCTATATGTTATATACACACAAAAAAAAAAAAAAAAAAAAAAAAAAAAAAAAAAAAAGTTCAACATCTTACCTAAAACAAAAGCTCTGTGACCAAAATTGATCAGTTAAAGAATCTAAAATGCAGCTGGGGATCACCAGACAGTAAGGAAAATTCATCCATGGAAGGAATTTTTTTTTTTTTTTTTTTTTTTTTTTTTTGTGTGTATATAACATATAGATGCTTGTATCGAAGTATCTGCACTATATCAATGCAGATCTACAACATGTGTTTGCAATATCGTTTAGACTGTAAACTAGATTTTCAATTTGATCTCTTAATCTCTTTCACTATTAACAACTCTTGAAATTTATGATCTTGTATTGTAATGATTTACTGATATTTTCTTCTTTATATAAATTACAGTTCTAACGGTACCACATGATCTCCTGAGGAAGCTCCACAGAGCGAAACATGTAGAGAAAAATAGTGGTATCTGGAATGAAAAATTGTTGTTACAATTTTTATCATATCGTTGAAAATATTGTATTATATGTGGCCTTGATTAGGCTCTTTTTAATCTATTTGTAATAAAAATTCCTTTTTTACTTCAACTTGGTCTAAATACCTATTGTAAAATATCGACACCTCAAAAGTCCCTAGGCTTTATGCCTAACAGCCCCTTCTTTATTATTTATTTATAAACACGGGATGTGGTGTCTTATATGTTGGTTTTTCCTGTTTCTATCTTGCAACATGCTGGGAGTTATGGTTCTCCCTCCCACAGACTGGCAGGACATGCTGGCAGTTATAGTTCTCCTCCAGAGACTGGCAGGACATGCTGGGAGTTATGGTTCTCCCTCCCACAGACTGGCAAGATATGCTGGAAGTTATGGTTCTCCCTCCCACAGACTGGCAAGATATGCTGGAAGTTATGGTTCTCCCTCCCACAGACTGGCAGGATATGCTGGGAGTTATGGTTCTCCCTCCAGAGCCTGGCAGGCCATGCTGGAAGTTATGGTTCTCCCTCCCACAGACTGGCCAGACAAGCTGGGAGTTATAGTTCTCCCCTCCAAAGACTGGCAGGACATGCTGGGAGTTATGGTTCTCCCTCCCACAGACTGGCAGGATATGCTGGGAGTTATGGTTCTCCCTCCCACAGACTGGAAGGATATGCTGGGAGTTACAGTTCTCCCTTCCAGAGACTGGCAGGACATGCTGGGGGTTATAGTTCTCCTCCAGAGACTGGCAGGACATGCTGGGGATTATAGTTCTCCCCCAGAGACTGGCAGGACATGCTGGGAGTTATGTTATTTGCCAATCCATAATTTGTTAATTAATAGGTTAAAGAGCTTGACTTGTAGTTTTGTTAGCTGTTTTTTTTTGTTAAGGTTATCTGAAAGACGGGTTTCAAATATTTTGACAGGGGCGCATTTTCAGTGCTTGCTATTTTCAGTGCTTGGGCTCCCTCATCTGAAGCAGATGAGGGAGCCCAGAATGGTCACCATTCTGGGCTCCCTCAGCTCCATGCCCTGAATTCAGAACTCCCGCTCTCTGCCATTTTTACTAGATACACCTCTGGCATCACTGCTACCATTTAGACAGGAACTTACCTTTTGATCTGGTGCATCTTCACTCTTGGCTCCCCACCTTCATGGTCTCCATACTCGGCTCCCATGGCTCCCCATCTCCATTCTGGGCTCCCTTGACTCCATGCCTCCATTTTCGTCTTTCAGGGCTCCCTGCCTCCATGGTCTTCATTCTGGGCTCCCTCAGCTCCATGCCCTGAATTCAGAACTCCCACTCTCTGCATAACTCCCGACTCCGTCCTCCGAGTTCTCTGAGCTGGAACTACAGAGAGGGCATAGGGTATCAATGCGCACTGACAGCACTCAGTGTCAGTGCGCATTGGGAACACTGGAAACAACATTGGGTGGATATACATCCCTGGGGACTTCTCGCGGAACCCTAGGGTTCTGCAGAACTCCGGTTAAGAAACACTGACCTAGAGTGACAATGCTGCTTCTAGATAAATACAATACCCCAAGTGAATGTGTGCACTCTGGGCCAGGAAGTGTGTTGATGACAATATAAACATGTGAAAACAAAAGGAAAAAGACCTGAAAAAAAAAATAAAATGAATGCAGTTACCACATCTAATTCACATCTAAGTCAAATGGGATTGGGATCAACACGGTGCCTATGGTATTCTTTAGGGTGATCCATAGATGAAAGATTCCTTTTTTAAATTCATCCCAGGTAGCTTCGACGAAAGATCTACAGAGAACCTATGAGTAAGTTCTCAGTCTCTGAGGCAATGTCCTGTGCGATGAGCAGTCTTTTTGGTTCTCTGAGGTCTCTCACGATTGTGGTCAGCTATGACAGGGTTCCATTCAGCCAGCAGCCCAGTCTTTTTTGTTTTTTTTAACCCCTCCTAGCTTTATCACTGTCCCCTCTTTTCCTCTCAGCAGCCTGCACACACACCTCTCATTGCTTTGTTGCATCAACCAATTATCATCCTTCAGAATCGATCCAAACCCTAGCCAGGATTGCTGCCCCCTGCACTGGAGACATTCTATGGACAAGTATTGCAAAGTGGTCTCCTTAAAGATGGCTGCTGCACTTTTGCATTAATAGATATTCAGTTTAACCCTGTCCACACGGCAGAAGGACAATAAAGCAGCAACAAAGGAAGAAGTTATGCAATAGTTATTAGCTAAAGTCCATGTTACATAAGAATTATCCACCTGTAGCTTCTGACTCAGAGATATTCACATGTATAATTAGCAGCATGCTTGCTTTCTTCACAGCATCGTGGCTAAGTGGTTAGCACTACCGCCTAGCAGCACTAGAGTCATTAGTTTGAATCCCAACCATGGCACTACCTGCCTGGAGTTTGTATGTTCTCCCTGTGTGTGCGCGTTGGTTTCCTCTGGGTGCTCTTGATTCCTTCCACACTTCAAAGACATGCTGGTAGGTAAATTGCCTCCTGTCTAAATTGGCCCCCAGTATGTGTATGTATGAATGTTAGTTAGAGGTCTTAGATTGTATGCTCCTTCAGGGCAGGGACTATTGTGAATGTACAATATATATATATATATATATATATATATATATATATATCACAAAAGTGAGTACACCCATTTTTGTAAATATTTTATTATATCTTTTTACGTGACAACACTGAAGAAATTACACTTTGCTACAATGTAAAGTAGTGAGTGTACAGCTTGTATAACAGTGTAAATTTGCTGTCCCCTCAAAATGTGGGGGTTATGTCACTCGTTAGTGTCATGTCATGTCATGTCACTCATTAGTGTTACAAGGTGTGTTAAATTTGGTGTTATCGCTCTCACTCTATCATACTGGTCACTGGAAGTTCAACATGGCACCTCATGGCAAAGAACTCTCTGAAAAAAAAATTGTTGCTCTACAGAATGATGGCCTAGGCTATAATAAGATTGCCAAGACCCTGAAACTGAGCTGCAGCACAGTGGCATACAGCGGTTTAACAGGACAGGTTCCACTCAGGACAGGCCTCGCCATGGTCGACCAAAGAATGTGAGTGCACGTGCTCAGCGTCATATCCAGAGGTTGTCTTTGGGAAATAGATGTATGAGTGCTGCCAGCATTGCTTCAGAGGTTGAAGGGGTGGGGCGTCAGCCTTTCAGTGATCAGACCATACGCCGCACACTGCATCAAATTGATCTGCATGGCTATCGTCCCAGAAGGAAGCCTCTTCTAAAGATGGTGCACAAGAAAGCCAGCAAACAGTTTGCTGAAGACAAGCAGACTAAGCACATGGATTACTAGAACCATGTCATGTGGTCTGATGAGACCAAAATAAACTTATTTGGTTCAGATGGTGTCAAGTGTGTGTGGCGACAACCAGGTGAGGAGTACAAAGACAAGTGTGTCTTTCATACAGTCAAACATGGTGGTGGGAGTGTCATGGTCTGGGGCTGCATGAGTGCTGCTGGCACTGGGGAGCTACAGTTCATTGAGGGACCATAAATGCCAGCATGTACTGTGACAAACTGAAGCAGAGCATGATCCCCACTGGGCCGCAGGGCAGTATTCCAACATGATAACGGCCCCAAACACACCTCCAAGATGACCACTGCCTTGCTAAAGAAGCTGAGGGTAAAGGTGATGAACTGGCCAAGCATGTCTCCAGACCTAAGCCCTATTGAGCATCTGTGAGGCACCCTCAAACCGAAGGTGGAGGAGCTCAAGGTATCTAACATCCACCAGCTCCGTGATGTCATCATGGAGGAGTGGAAGAGGACTCCAGTGGTAACCTGTGAAGCTCTGGTGAACTAAATGCTCAAGAGGTTTTAAGGCAGTGCTGGAAAATAATGGTGGCCACACAAAATATGGACACTTTAGGACCAATTTGGACATTTTCACTTAGGAGTGTACTCACTTTTGCTGACAGCGGTTTTGACATTAATGGCTATGTGTTGAGTTATTTTAAAGGGACAGCAAATTTACACTATTATACAAGCTGTACACGCACTGCTTTACACTGTAGCAAAGTGTAATTTCTTCAGTGTTGTCACATGAAAATATATAATAAAATATTTACACAAATGTGAGGGGTGTACTCACTTTTGTGAGATACTGTATATATATATATATATATATATATATATATATATATATATGTGTGTGTAAAAGCGCTGTGTAAATTGGTGGGACTATGTAAATACTTGCGATAAATAAATAACAAGTGTATCTAGCTATATAAAGGCATGATTACTTGATAGCCCCACTTTTTATGCTTAGGAACATTTCCAAGGATTCTAAGACTTGATTAGGCCATGCTTTATACCAATCTTGCAGCTGTTTTCATGCAACACACTGGTCACAATCCTATCTCTGGTCTTCGATTGCATTACTGACCAACCACATTGAATACCTTCATTTGTACCAGCAAAGGCAAAACCAGCAGTTTCAGTGGCATCACCACTACATGTAGTAAAAAGAGCATATGGGAGACATTGGAAATAAGGTTTTCACCCATATGTGGATGCACGATTAGTTTTTGTAACACTTTTTACAAAAATGTAATCTTAGGGCTGATATTCCTTTGCCTGAAAGCTACCAGTAGCTATCTTTTTTTGTTCAGACAAATTCATAAAGTATAACTAAATTAAACAGTATTCTTACTCTCTAAAACAATCCATACACATCCTCAACCTAATGGCCCTGTAATCTATTTTCATAAAATAGTTTCTTTGTTTTTCTGCCTCCTTGTAACATTCTCTGTATGCTCCCAAATCTCTCCTTTGCTTGGAACAAGCAGTGCACGTTAATTACGGTCTATACACTGGGGGGAGAACCTCTGGGGGAATCTAGGATGGAAAAGGACCTAGGGGTCCAAGTAGATGATAGGCTTAACAATAAAGGGTCTGGAGGATATTAGTTATGAGGAAAGGTTGTGAGCATTGAACATATTCTCTCTGGAGAAGAGACACCTGAGAGGGGATATGATTTCAATATACAAATACCATACTGGTGACCCCACAATAGGGATAAAACTTTTATGCGGAAGGGTGTTTAACAAGACTTGTGGCCACTCATTAAAATTAGCAGAAAACAGGTTTAACCTTAAACGTAGAGGGTTCTTTACTGTAAGAGCGGCAAGGATGTGGAATTCCCTTCCACAGACGGTGGTCTCAGCGGGGAGCATCGATAGTTTCAAGAAACTATTAGATAAGCACCTGAACGACCACAACATACAGGGATATACAAGGTAATACTGACATATAATCACACACTTAGGTATGACTTGTTGGACTTGTTTCTTTTTTCAACCTCACCTACTATGTAACTATGTGCACTGTTCTATGCACAAAACAAATGACATAGTCCAAAGTCCCTAGTACATTTTAGGTGTGAGCAAAAGAGGGTGGCTATGTTCCTACATACAGTGAGACCATGGAGAACAAATGTAGCGTTACCCTTTAACCACCTAATGCCACTAACTTACCTTAACCAAGAACCGCCCCACGTACATGTACTGCAGCAGGGTGGCCCTTAAGCGCATAATCAAGTACCTGTACGTCATTGCGGTCATTGTCTCTGCCATGCTCCCACTGTGATTGGACACAGCAGGAGACAAACTGTTGGTCCGGCGGCCGTGATGGCCACCGGCCACCTGCAATCGTTCAGAGGAGCGACAGAACGTCAGTCTGCCTATGTAAACAAGGCAGACCACCGTTCTGTGAGTGAGCTCTTGTGTTTCTACTAAACAGAAATGCAGATCTCTGTTTTCCTGCAGTCACAGCATTCCCCCCACAGTTAGAAATCATCCCCAGGGAGAACAATTAGCCCTTTGATCGCCCCTTCCCTGTCAGTTTCATTTATACAGTGACAGTGCATTCTATTAGCACTGATCACTGTATTGGTGTCACTGGTCTCAAAAAAGTGTCACTTATGCCGTGTACACACGGGCGAATTTTTCGACCGGACTGATCCAACGGAACGAATCCGTGGGACAATCCGACCGTGTGTGGGCTTCATCGGACCTTCAGCTGACTTTTTCTGTCGAAAATCAGACGGACTTTAGATTTGGAACATGTTTCAAATCTTTCCGACGGACTTGAGTCCAGCCGAAAAATCAGTTTGTGCTGTATGCTAGTCCGACGGACAAAAAGGGATGCAAGGGCAGCTATTGGCTACTGGCTATGAACTTCCTTACTCTAGTCCCTTCGTACGTCATCACGTTCATACCAGTGGACTTTCGAAGGGACTTTAGTCCGTTCGTGTGTGGGCAAGTCCGGTCGTCCGAAAGTCCGTCGTAACTCCATTGAAAGTCCGTCGGAAAGACCTTCGGATGTTTGATGCTGAAAAGTCTGCCCGTGTGTACACGGCATTAGTGTCAGATTTGTCCACCTCAATGTCGCAGTCCCGCTAAAAATCGCTGATCACCTCCATTACTAGTAACAATAAAAAACAATAAAAAAAATTTTAAAACGTGCATAAAAATATCCCATAGTTTGTAGACGCTATAACAGAAAGTTGGAGCCCAGTAGCAAAAAAAAAGAAAAAAAAAAGGAATCTTGAAAAGGTCTAGTGAAGGCTATAGTGGTAAAATATAGAATCTGCAATATCAATAATATAACCACAGTGATTATATTATGTTAGATAAATAACACTATTGTAGCACAAAGATTTGATTGGTCTTTCTCATCAGTTTTTTTTAAAACACCAATTAGTAGCATCTAAATAATTTTCTTCTTAAGTAAGACCTAGACAGAGAAAAAAAAAAAAATATTTTTGCAAGCACAAGCTAGTGCAAGTCTAACTGTAAAAATGATGTCTTAGAAAGCTATAAATATGTAGTGACGTGACGTGAATTCTTGCTAGCTACTTCTGTTCTGAGAATTCACCAGAATAGCACTGCATTTTAATACAAACATACTAGTATCACTATGCAACAAAATGTATTCCAAATGTATTCCTGACTTTTGTTTGTACAAAAACACTTAAGGTATAACTAAAGGCAAAACTTTTTTTTTTTAGTTTTTGATAGAGTAGAGCGGAATTAGAACACCTGTCAGTTTTTATTGCTGTTTGTGCCCCCATTAAGGAGATTCCCCCTCTAAATTTGTCTTGTTTACCATTATCATTGAAAGTGAAAGTAAAAAACTCTCACATTTTGGGTTGAGCCCAGAAAAGTAATAGAGGGGATATCTTGTATTGGGGACACTAGTTCTGGTGACCTGGGGGTCCCCAAGAAATTCCCTTAATTTGCAAGGATTTCCTCTCACTTCCTGTTTGGCTATAGGACAGGAAATGAAGAAAAATCTCCCCACTGGGACACAGAAATCTGACAAGGGTTATAACCCTCCCTTGCTGTATCCAAAATAAAAATAAAAGTTCTTCCCATAGTTCTACTTTAAGGTAATGTCACACAGGCGCTTTCATTCACTGCATTTTTGTAACAAATGTGCTACATAGCAACATTTTGGATCTGTAAACAATCCACAAGGCAAATATCTTGGTCAGACTTTTCTCAAGCAAACCTGCCAGGTTCAGGTTAGCAAGCCCAGCAGGAAGTCCATGAATACTGAACTTAGTATAGAATCTTGTTGAAGTCTACAGAAAGCAAAACTAGCATTTTTCCTGGAATGGTTCAAGGCTAATAGGCAATTTATTGTTACAAAGGGGCAAGGGACACTGCCATGGGCAACATATTCAAATGCAAAAAATGTTTTTTTGAAAAACTGCATGTTTAACGCAATATATTTCAATGTGTTGCTGCAAGTTTAACGCTGTATATGTTGGTGCGTTTGCACATTTAACGCTGTATATTTCAGTGCGTTACTGCATGTTTAATGCTGTATATTTTAGTGCGTTACTGCACGTTTAACGCAGTATATTTCAGTGCATTAGTGCACGTGTAACAAATTATATTTCAGTGTGTTAGTGCATGTTTAACAGTATATTTCAGTGCACTACTGCACATTTAAAGCTGTATATTTCAGTGCATTACTGCATGTTTAATGCAGTATATTTCAGTGCATAGGTGCACATTTAAGGGAGTATATTTCAGTGCAGTATATTTCAGTGCATTAGTGCAGGTTTACTACAGTATATTGCAGTGTGTCAGTGCAGTTTTACTGCAGTATATTGTAGTGTGTCAGTGAAGTATGTCTGTGCAGTGAGTATTCAAGTTAAAGTGCACCAAACACCACTTTCCATTGATTAAATTGCATCCACGTACACATTTCAACATATTTGTTACATTTTGTTAATAATCCCCCCATCATGTTTGGGAGGCTAATGCCGCGTACACACGGTCGGACTTTTCATCTACAAAAGTCCGACAGCCTGTCCGACAGACTTTCGGCGGACTTTCGGCGGACTTGCGGCGGACTTGCGGCAGACTTTCTAACGAACAGACTTGCCTACACACAACCACACAAAAGTCCGATGGATTCGTACGTGATGACGTACACCGGACTAAAATAAGGAAGTTGATAGCCAGTAGCCAATAGCTGCCCTAGCGTGGGTTTTTGTCCGTAGGACTAGCATACAGACGAGTGGACTTCGGGGTCCGTCGTAGTTACGACGTAAAGATTTGAAGCATGTTTCAAATCTAAAGTACGTCGGATTTGAGGCTAAAAAAGTACGTTGAAAGTCCGGAGAAGCCCACACACGATCGGATTACCAGCCAGCTTTAGTCCGTCAGCGTCCGTTGGACTTTTGTAGCTGAAAAGTCCGACCGTGTGTACGCGGCATAACAAGGAGAGGCAGACATTCCCATGGCACTGTGAGGGGGCCAGCAGCGTATGGGCCCACAAGCAAAGGTGGATGTGGTCCATCCTTTGGCAGGAGGCAGGGCATCATTTCCTCTGTTTAGTGATGTTTTCCGTGCTATCCAGCCACAGCATGTAGAGGAGGTGGTGGACTGGCTTATGAACCATCCTCCTCATCCTCCTTCACCCAAGCGGAGACCAGTGCACAGTCCACTGCAGCTGCCAGAGTGGCTTATTCTGCCTCCTTGTCCACAGCTACTCCGGTCATAGCCCCAGCATCAGGCATGGAGGTGCCAGCTGAATTATTTGAACACAGCAACAGTCACTTGCTCCTTGATGATGCACAGTCATTAGTTGATTCAGATCTTGGTTCTGAGGTCAAGGGAGGTAGAAACAGGAGCCTACAGAGAGGGGAGAACACTGGTAAACAACAAATTGGCAGTCATGTTCCCCCAGCTGCATGTATTGCCAAGTTGTCTCCAGTGATAATGAGGATGGAGGAGATGATAATAATAATGAGGTCGCTGATGCGACTTGGGTGTCGGATAGCACAGAGGAGGAAAGTGAGGGTGAGGCACGACTCCAAAGAGACAGCCATCATGGAAGAATAGAGAGCAGCCACCCTATTCCACCAGATTGTGGAGTTGTTATCTCCTGGTTCACTTCCCACAGCTCGGCTGTTTGGGCTTTTTTAGCACATGTACAGCTGATCGCACTGTTGCAATTTGCAAACTTTGCCTCAAACACATCAAGTGTGGCAAAAACACCAGCCATTTGGGTACCACATGCTTAACAAGGCATTTTACCTCCCACCACTCAACCCGTTGGCAAGAGCACCTGAAAGCCACACAAAAGGGACACAATTTTGCTTCTCCTCACTCCTCACCTTTCTGGTCTACCACCGCTATACCTCATGACCTCTCAGCACCCTCCACTGACAGGGATGAAGGTATAGCACAGGGTATCCCAGGTCTTTGCAGCACGTCTGCCAGTAGCACACCACCAGCTGTAGACTATAGCAGGCAAATTTCTCTGCCCCATCTACTGCAGTGAAAAAAAAATGCAGTCACTGCCACCCACATGCCCAGCATCTAAATTCAAGCTTGTCAAAGCTGCTGGCTTTACAACTCCTGCCTTTCTGTCTGGTGGATTCTGCCCCCTTCTGTGAATTTGCAGAGTGTTCTGGGTATTACTATTGGGTGACAACCCTCCTTGACCACCGTTACAAGGGGAAGTATCGGCACTTATCTCGTCCCCACAGAAGGAGCAGAAGATGAAATCTCTTGAGGACACCTTTAAAAGGAGTTTATGTAACACTATTCCTGACTCTGGTAGATTGTAGTCTGGTGGAAAAAATAGTTTTGAGGCTTCTGTTGGTCAAGAGAGGAGGGTGGAGAAGGCGGCTGCGTCAGTGTTCCTTTAAAAAAAAATGTAGTCCTTGGCACCTATGGCTGTCAGCTTCCACATCCCATTGGCAGTGTTTGCATTGTATGGTGGGAGATTATCTATGGGTAAAAACAGACATAGAGAGCTTTCCAGTTGACGATCCACTTGGTCACTTGGTCATGAGAATACATCACTGGCCAGAACTTGCCCAGTATGCAATTGAGCTGCTGGGCTGTCCCGCATCCAGCTGTTCCGAATCGGCATTCAGTGATGCCGGAGGTTTTGTTACAGATAAGAGAGTGTGTCTGTCCGCAGACTCCGTGGACCAGATGCCATTTATCAAAATGAATGAGTCCTGGATTAGCAGCAGCTATCAAGCCCCTTATGTTGATGTCACTGATTAAGTCCTTACTGGATCTGGAATCTCTAAAAGACTGTCTTGGCTGCCTAGCTTTGTGGGTGTTGATTTCATCTGGAAGAAATTTTTTGGTGTAGGTTTCATGGGCACAATTAACACCCAAAGTCCAATTTTTCCACACCTGTTTGAAAGGTGCATATCATTTAAATTTTAGACAGCAAGGCCAATTCTTGCTTTCAAGAGTACTTCTGTAGGGTTACTGTGTGAAGGCACCACCGACACCCAAAGACCAACTTTTCCACACCTGTTTGACAGGTGCATATCATTTAAATTTTTGACAGCAAGGCCAATTCTTGCTTTCATCAAGAGTACCTCTATAGGATTACGGTGTGAAGGCACCACAGACACCCAAAGCCCAATATTTATGCACCTGTTACTTCTATCCAAAGTCTTCGAAAGAGAAACCAGAATTTATTTTAAAAATCTCTAATCTTGTTCCGAGTGGTTGTTTATAAAATGAAGAAAGCTTGCATGGAAAATGTTTTTTTTTGGCTTTATAAATGTTGTTATGGCTCTATACATGGTAAAGATGTGCCACAATACAGGCAAACTAATGGGACTCCCCATGGACTATATTTAAAGGAATTTTTCAGCTTTATTGTTATTTCTCATTTTTATGGTTTCACTTTAAGCATCAATAAATCACTGCTTATTTAAAAATTATGTTTTTTACAAACTTTTTTTTCATTGATACATGTCCCCCAGGGCAGTACCCAGACCCCTATAACCATTATATGCCCAATTACTTGCATATAAGCCTTTAAAATGGGCATTTGTGATATTTCTATTTTGAGTCCCATACACTTCAATGGGGTTTGTTATTCGGTTCCAAACGTTTGTGATGTTTGAAAGTTCTGTCGCAAACCAAACAGGGGGTAATTCAGCCCATCTCATATTATAACCTACATAATAAAGATTTTAGTGTTTTCTGTTACTGATATTTACAATGTGGAAGCATCTAAAAATACTTAATGTTGCGTATTTAGTAAAAGTGACAACATCTCAGTTTATTTGCTTACATTGCATAATACAATAAATAACAATGATGAGATGTGCATGCCATTATATGCAGAGACAAATTTCAGAAACAAATGGAAAAAATGATAAGATACACATTGTTCTAAAGCCCCAGGCTGTGTTTTCTTCTAGTAAGTGTTTCCAGCTGTCATCTTACATTAGATATTCATAAAGTATTTGCTTCTGCTGATTTTTTACTTTGATAACAATACAGGGTTTTGTATGGTCATTACAGAATGGTCTTATTACCATTTAGGTTATTGCTCAGATTTTTATTTGTTTGTGATTAATGGCTGCATAACCAGTTTTATGGGTTACCAAAAGTGCTAACTGTGCAAAACATAACAGCAGTACTCAAACAGCGACTGAAAAGATGTCGTCTTTCTATTATCTCATGCATACTGCATTAATGTTTATATAACATGGAAACACCTCTCTAAAAAAGCTGCTGGACATAAATGATAAGTTTGGATGAATAAGTTTGCATGCCACAGGCCTACAGGTAAGGGAGAACTCCACTCCCTCAATTAACATTAACTATTTTAAATCCTTAAAGTGGTTGTTCACTCTGGGAAAAAAAAGTCAGAAGTAGGGATGAGTTTCGAGTTTGAGTCGAACATGAGTTCGACTAGAACATCGCCCTTTCGATCGTTCGACGAAGATTGAACATTATGGGGCGTTTGCACCAAATTCGAGCGGCGCTTCACGGCCCATAATGGGCTGTGTCATCGCTGTGGTTTGCTGGCTGATGATTGGCCAAGCATGCACTATGACCCGCATGCTTTGGCTAATCACAGCACCATAAGCAAACAGAGCCATAATTGGCCAAAGGCATGGTGCCTTTGGCCAACTATGGCTCAGGGGATTAAGTACACGCCCCGCATTATATAAGGCCGCCTGCACGTCGGCCGTGTGTAGTGTGTTCCAGCGTTCAGAGAGAGAGAGAGAGAGAGAGAGTGTCATTTAATTTCATTTAGATAGATTGAGCAGACAGTTGATTCAGTTAGCTCCAGTATATTTAGTATATATATATTCCAGGCTTTGTATATATATATATATATATATATATATATATATATATATATACTGTATCCAGTTTAGCTAGATCTCACTGCAGACAGTTCCTGTTGTTCTGTTCCTAATATACTACAGGCAGGCAGTTCATTCAGTTAGCTGCAGTATATTCAGAACTGTATCCTGTGCAGCTAGATCTTGCTGCAGACCGTTCCTGTTGTTCTCTTCCTAATATACTACAGGCAGGCAGTTCATTCAGTTAGCTGCAGTATATTCAATACTGTATCTTGTGCAGCTAGATCTCGCTGCAGACCATTCCTGTTGTTCTCTTCCTAATATACTACAGGCGGGCAGTTCATTCAGATAGCTGCAGTATGTTCAGTACTGTATCCTGTGCAGCTAGATCTCGCTGCAGACCGTTTCTGTTGTTCTCTTCCTAATATACTACAGGCAGGCAGTTCATTCAGTTAGCTGCAGTATATTCAGTAATGTATCCTGTGCAGCTAGATCTCGCTGTAGACCGTTCCTGTTGTTCTCTTCCTAATATACTACAGGCAGGCAGTTCATTCAGTTAGCTGCAGTATATTCAGTTCTGTATCCTGTGCAGCTAGATCTCGCTGCAGACCATTCCTGTTGTTCTCTTCCTAATATACTACAGGCAGGCAGTTCATTCAGTTAGCTGCAGTATATTCAGTACTGCATCCTGTGCAGCTAGATCTCACCGCAGACTGTTCCTGTTGTTCTCTTCCTAATATACTACAGGCAGGCAGTTCATTCAGTTAGCTGCAGTATATTCAGTGCTGTATCCTGTGCAGCTAGATCTCGCTGCTGACTATTCCTGTTGTTCTCTTCCTAATATACTACAGGCAGGCAGTTCATTCAGTTAGCTGCAGTATATTCAATATATATATATATATATATATATATATATATATATATATATAAAAATACCCCAGCTTTGTGCAGCTACATCTCACTGCAGGCCATTCCTGGTGTATCTATTCAAATACATTACAAATACATCAAATACAGTATGTCTGGAAGGCCAACAAGGAGAGGCAGATGCTCACAGGCCACTAAAAGAGGGCAAGCAGGCTCTGTATCTACAGCCAACTTTGCTGGTCAAAGTGCATCCACAGCACGTGGCCGTGGGGCACGCTTGTCCTTTTTTTCGGCAGCTGGCCGTGTTGAGCCACAAGCTGCAGAAGAGTTGGTAGAGTGGATGACCAAGCTGTCCTCATCCTCCTCATCCTCTGTCACCCAGGCTCAGAGTACTTTGGCTGCCAATGCAGCTGCCAAAGCGGACTCTTCCATCGGCTCAATGTCATCAGTCACTCCTTCCCTAGCCCCACCGTCATGCCCTGAGGAGTCCCCCGAACTGTTCGACCACAGTGTTGGGTACATGCTGCAGGAGAATGCGCAGCATTTTGAAGGCTCCGATGATGGTACCCAGATTGAGGAAGGCAGTAACGTGAGCCCAGAGAGAGGGGGAGCCCAAGAAGGACAACAAACTGGCAGTCATGTTCCCCCAGCTGCAGCATACTGCCAGGTTTTCTCCAGTGATGAGGAGGGATGGGATGATGAGGTCACTGACTCTGCGTGGGTGCCTGAAAGGAGAGAGAAGGAGGAGACACATCTCCAACGAGGCAGGATGCCCTCCAGGGGCCAGCTTAAGGGCAGCCAACCGACTGCATCACACCGCAGAGCTCCGCATGTGCAGGGCGCTGCTGACTCCGTGCCTTTTTCCTAAAGTTCTTTGGTAAGGGCCTTTTTTGAGATGTGTGCAGCAGATCACACCGTTGCTGTTTGCAACATATGTTTGAAGCGTATCAAGCGTGGCCAAAACAGCAGCCGCTTGGGCACCACATGCTTGACCAGACATATGTCGAACTCCCATGCAGTCCGTTGGTAAGCGTACTTAAAAGACCCACACCAAAGAACAAGTCGGACCTCTCCTTGCTCCTCATCAGCTGGGATCTCCAACCCCACTATACCTTCAGTTCTCTCAGAAACCTGCACTGAGAGTAATGAAGGTGTTGAATTAGGTGTGCCAAGTACTTGCGGGCAATCTGCTATCGCTACACCAATGTCCGATTGTAGCAGGCAAATTTCCCTACCCCAGTTGCTAAACCGGCAAACGAAATTCAGTCCCAGCCATCTATATGCCCAGCGGCTGAATGCTAGCTTGGCTAAATTGCTAGCGCTCCAACTGCTGCCTTTTCAGCTGGTAGACTCTGCCCCCTTTCGTGAATTTGTGGAATGTGCGATACCTCAGTGGCAGGTTCCCAAACACCACTTTTTTTCACGGAAGGCGATTCCGGCTCTCTACCGGCATGTGGAAGGCAATGTCTTGGCCTTGCTGGACATGGCGGTCAGCGGTAAGGTGCATATTACCGCTGACTCATGGTCCAGCAGGCATGGACAGGGACGTTACCTATCTTTCACAGCGCACTGGGTGACCCTGCTGGCAGCTGGGAAGGATGTAGGAAAGGGTGCAGTATTGTTGGAGCTTGTTTTGCCACCACGCGTCCAAAATTCTACTAGTGGTGATACTGACACACCTCTCTCCTCCACCCCCTCCTCTTCTTCTTCCTCCATGGCCTCTTCCTCTATAGATTTGTCCTCAGAACCAGTGGTGCTTCGTAGGCGTTCAAGGGGCTACGCAAGCACTCAGGCAAAAAGATGCCATGCGGTGTGTCTGTGTGCATTTCCGCCGGTCATATAATGCCAGTGCTCGGCTTGCTGACCTCCAAAGGGAATACAACCTGCCCAAGAACCGCTTAGTATGTGACATGCCCACCAGATGGAACTCAACGTTGGCCATGCTGCAGCGGCTGCACACGCAGCAGGGGGCCATCAATGAGCACCTGTGCGACTATGGCACCGGGACAGGGTCAGGGGAGCTTGGCTTTTTTTTAGCCATGCCAGTGGCTCGTGATCAAGGATGCATGCACTGTCCTGTCACCATTTGAGGAGGCCACGAGGATGGTGAGCAGTGACAGTGCATGCATCAGTGATACTGTCCCTCTTGTCTACCTGTTGGAGCACACGCTGTGTGGAATAATGGACAGGGCACTTGAGGCAGAACAGAGGGAGAAAGAGGAGGACTTCCTTACTTCTCAAGGCCCCTTTTATCCAGACAGTGTTCCTGCAGGCCCGCCGATCACACAGGAAGAGGAGGAGGAGGATTGTGTCAGCATGGAGGTGGAGCCTAGCACTCAGCATCAGCAGCAGTCTTCAAGGGATCATTTACAGTCCCCAGAAACCCAGGGACTTGTACGTGGCTGGGAGGAGGTGGCTGCGGATCAGGTCATCCTTAGTGACCCAGAGGACTCCGGACCGAATGCCTCAGCAAGCCTACGCTGCATGGCCTCCCTGATCCTGCAAAGCCTGCAAAAGGACCCTCGGATTTGTGGTATCAAGGAGAGGGATCAGTACTGGCTGGCAACCCTCCTTGATCCACATTACAAGGGTAAGGTTGCGGAACTTATCAAGCCGTTGCAGAGGGAGCAGAGAATGAAACATCTTCGGGAGGCCTTGCAGAAAGGTTTGTGCAACGCGTTTCCAGAGCCTGGGAGGTTACATATTCCTGGTCCTGGACAACGTGTTGCTGAGGCTTCGGTCAGTCACAGAAGGAGCGGTGGAGAAGGTGGCCGTTTGACAGATGTGTTCAGACAATTTATAGTCCACTGCCCCAAGGTCTGATCGGTACCAGCAACCATTGCCAGCGTCTTATTTACATGATTCAGGAATACCTACGGGCAAGATCAGACTTGGAGACCTTTCCAACCGAAAATCCTCTGGGTTACTGTGTCTTGAGGATGGATCACTGGCCAGAGCTTGCACAGTATGCAATTGAGCTACTGGCCTGTCCTGCATCCAGCGTTCTTTCGGAACGCACATTCAGTGCTGCTGGAGGCTTTGTAACCGATCACAGAGTGCACCTGTCCACCGACTCGGTTGATCGGCTCACCTTCATAAAAATGAATCAGTCTTGGATCACCAGCTACCAAGCACCTGATGCTGATGTAACAGACTAATTTTTTTATGAATGTGAGATCCCTTGAAGACTGCCTATGCTGATGCTGAGTGACTGTCCTGTTATGCTTAGTGACTATCCTATTCCTACTCATTGTTCATGTTGATAGCTTGTAAGAACATTTTTGGTTCTGGGCACCAGTGGCTAAGGCCCAATTTTTCTGCCCCTGTTTAACAGGGGCATGTAATTACAATTTTTGCCATAATATATTGCAGCAGGGCTTGTTCCTGCGCTCAACTAGAGTATTTGTCAGGGGTTGCAGTGTTGTGGCACCAGCACCAGTGCCTAAAGCCCAATTTTTCTGCCCCTGTTCAACAGGGGCGTGTAATTACAATTTTTGCTGTAATATTTTGCAGTAGGGCTTATTCCTGCGCTAAACTAGAGTATCTCTGAGGGGTTGCAGTGTTGTGGCACCAGCACCAGTGCCTAAAGCCCAATTTTTCTGCCCCTGTTCAACAGGGGCGTGTAATTACAATTTTTGATCTAATATTTCACAGCAGGGCCTGTTCCTGCGCCCACCAAGAGTAACTGTGAGGGCTTACAGTGTTGTGGAAACACCACCACCAAAGGCCCAATTTTTCTGACCCTGTTCAACAGGGGCATGTAATTACAATTCTTGATATAATATTTCACAGCAGGGCCCGTTCCAGCGCCCACCAAGAGTAACTGTGAGGGCTTACAGTGTTCTGGTACCACAAACACCTAAGGCCCAAATTTCTGCAGAGTATATAGGGCAGGCCCCTACTTTCAAACATCCAACTTACAAACGACTCCTACTTACAAACGGAGGGAGACAACAAGAAGTGAGAGGAAATCTACCCCTAGGAAGGGAAATTCTCTCCTGTAAGAGTTAATATGGAAAAAAGGTGTCTCCTCCACTGATGCTTTACCACCAATCCTTGTTTCCCTAAAAGCCCCAAATTTTCAAAATCCAATTGTCATTGGGACAGAAAATGAGGTGAAATCTCCTGAATATGGGTACAGACAGCAAAACAAAAGTTACAGGGGTGATAACCCTTCCCTATGTTTTCCAAAAAGCTTAAAAATAGATTTTTTGGCTGGAGCTACACTTACAAAATGTACCTGTTCCAAATTACAAACAGATTCAACTTAAGAACAAACCTACAGTCCCTGTCTTTCTTGGGACCACCTGTATACTGGTGTTCAGAGTATATGGGGCCTGGGGGCCCCACACCTTTTCTTCTTTTAATTTGGGTGCGGGGTTCCCCTTAATATCCATACAAGACCCAAAGGGCCTGGTAATGGGCTGGGGGTTACCCATGCCATTTTTCTCAATAATTTTCATCCATATTGCCAGGACCCGACATTACATTACAGCCGCAAGCAGTTTTAAATGACTTTTATTCCTTTAGAAATGTCACTTTGTGCAGGGACTGTTCTAAACACGGGAAACACGCGCCACTTTACAGGCATACTATAGACACCCCCAAGGTACGATATTTAAAGGAATATTTCCTTTTTTCCTTTTTTCACTTTAAGCATCATTAAAATTACTGCTCCTGAAAAAAATGGCTGTTTTTAAAACTTTTTTTTGCATTGATACATGTCCCCTCGGGCAGGACCCGGGCCCCCAAACCCTTTTTGGGACAATAACTTGCATATTAGCCTTTAAAATTCGCACTTTTGATTTCTCACGTTCGAGTCCCATAGACTTTAACGGTGTTCGAAAGTTTGCGCTAACTTTCTGTCCGTTCGTGTGTTCTGGATGCGAACTGAACCGAGGGGGTGTTCGGCTCATCCCTAGTCAGAAGCTGCAAATCCTGTAGCTGCTGACTTTTAATAAAAAGACTTTTCCCTGTCCAGGGGTCCAGCACTGCCCTCATCCGGGCTAGTTCTTTATTAGTCTTCAGGTTCTCCACGCCAGCATCCTAATGCCCTGTACACACGGTCGGACATTGATCGGACATTCCGACAACAAAATCCATGGATTTTTTCCGACGGATGTTGGCTCAAACTTGTCTTACATACACACGGTCACACAAAGTTGTCGGAAAATCCAATCGTTCTGAACGTGGTGACGTAAAACACATACATCAGGACTATAAACAGGGAAGTAGCCAATAGCTTTCGTCTCTTAATTTATTCTGAGCATGCGTGGCACTTTGTGCGTTGGATTTGTGTACACACGATCGGAATTTAACCGATCGGATTTTGTTGTCGGAAAATTTTATAGCAAGCTCTCAAACTCTGTGTGTCGGAAATTCCGATGGAAAATGTGTGATGGAGCCCACACACGGTCGGAATTTCCTTCAACAAGGTCCTATCACACATTCTCCATCGGAAAATCCGACCGTGTGTACAGGGCATTAGTGTGGGAAGCCGGCTATGCTGTTTTCGGCTTCACAGTGGGCTGCCCACTGTGCATGCGCGAGCCACGCTGCACTTTGTGAATGGTCCCACAGTCGCATAGGCAATTTGAGCCACAGTGGGAGCAGGTACCTGTCAAAAATAGATACCCCCCCCCAGCTCTTTCTCAGCCTGTCTGTAGGTAAACAGTAGCAGGAGGAGCTTCTAGTCCTCTTCTACTGGTCAGTAGTCACATGTTTAAAAAAAAAAAAAAGCCTTTGGGATAGAGAGTAAAAATAAATAATTATTAATCAATAAATTGTTTTAAATTGTCATACAAATACAGTATCTCACAAAAGTGAGTACACCCCTCACATTTTTGTAAATATTTTATCATATCTTTTCATGTGCCAACACTGAAGAAATGACACTTTGCTATAATGTAAAGTAGTGAGTGTAAAGCTTGTATAATAGTGTAAATTTGCCGTCCCCTTAAAATAACTCAACACACAGCCATTAATGTCTAAACCGCTGGCAAAAAAAGTGAGTACACCCCTAAATGAAAATGTCCAAATTGGGTCCAAAGTGTCAAGTCCAACCTATGTGTGTGATTATATGTCAATATTACCTTGTATATCCCTGTATGTTGTGGTCGTTCAGGTGCTTATCTAATAGTTTCTTGAAACTATCGATGCCTCCCTCTGAGACCACCGCCTGTGGAAGGGAATTCAACATTCTTGCCGCTCTTACAGTAAAGAACCCTCAACGTAGTTTAAGGTTAAACCTCTTTTCTTCTAATTTTAGTGAGTGGCCACATGTCTTGTTAAACTCCCAGTCTTGTCACATGAAAAGATATAATAAAATATTTACAAAAATGTGAGGGGTGTACTCACTTTTGGGAGATACTGTATATATTTGAAATCAAATCTTTATTATTTTATAACTATAGCATGGTGTGGGCAGATTTTGTCCAGTTACAGGCTGGAGGGGTCTGATACAGCTTATATCTTAAAATAACAGGGGGGGTGAAGCCTTCATCAAATAAGATGTAATATCCCACCCCTATTGTGTTTAGCTGGTTAATGGTCATGGAGGAGGGGGGAGAAAGTAGGCTGTTGTTTACCACTGTGTATACGCTTACATGTGTGACTCAGATGGGCTGCTCAGATGTGATAGGGAGGAAATGCCCAGGGTAGAAAATACACTGAAAACTGGGCATGTGCGCTAGCTGCCAAACAATGCGCTACAAAATCCCCACCTGCAGGGGACGAGGGAGGGGGAGGGTTAGCGAACAGCAGGATCAACCAGTTTTTTTGGAAGAATACATAAAACGAATCTCCTAGTAGTGAGTATGAACAGCATGTAATACATGATTTGTTGATAGTTTTTAATGATGTGGGTTTAATAACACTTTAACCGCTTGTTGACCGGCTCACGCCGATATACGTCGGCAGAAGGGCACGTACAGGCATACTAACGTACATGTACATTGCCCTTTAAGAAGTGGTTTGCACGCGCGCGCAGCGTGCTCTGTGTGTGTGATCACGGGTCCCGCGGACTCGATGTCCGCAGGGATACCTGTGATCGTCTGATGGAGAGGAAGAAAGGGGAAATGCTGATGTAAACAAGCATTTCCCCGTTCTGCCTAGTGACAGGACACTGATCACAGCTCCCTGTAAGCGGTGATCAGTGTCGTGTCACACGTAGCCCCTCCCCCCCACAGTTAGAGTCCCTCCCGAGGGCACACTTAACCCCTTCACTGCCCCCTAGTGGTTAACCCCTTCACTGCCAGTCACATTTACAAAGTAATCAATGCATTTTTAATCGCACTGATCGCTGTATAAATGTGAATGGTCCCAAAATAGCGCCAAAAGTGTCAGATCTGTCCGCAATAATGTCGCAGTCACGATAAAAATTGATGATCACCGCCATTACTAGTAAAAAAAAAACTATTAATGAATATGCCATAAAACTACCCCATATTTTGTAGTCGCTATAACGTTTGTGCAAACCAATCAATATAAACGCTTTTTGCGATTTTTTTTTTACTAAAAATATGTAGAAGAATATGTATCGGCCTAAACTGAGGAAAAAACATT
Source organism: Aquarana catesbeiana (assembly GCF_042186555.1). Taxonomy (NCBI): domain Eukaryota; kingdom Metazoa; phylum Chordata; class Amphibia; order Anura; family Ranidae; genus Aquarana; species Aquarana catesbeiana. The sequence goes on from NC_133327.1 coordinate 457,681,256, forward strand.
TTTTTTATATATTTTTGGGGATATTATAGCAAAAAGTAAAAAATAATGCGTTTTTTTCTAAATTGTCGCTTTTTTGTTTATAGAGCAAAAAATAAAAACCGCAGAGGTGATCAAATACCACCAAAAGAAAGTTCTATTTTTGGGGAAAAAAGGACGTCAATTTTGTTTGAGAACCACGTCCCACGACCGTGCAATTGTCAGTTAAAACGACGCAGTGCCAAATCGCAAAAAGTGCTCTGGTCTTTTTTTTTTTTTTCCTGAAAATTTGTGTTTTAAAAATGGATGCACAAATTTCATGCAACATAAAAAAAGGCAACAACTACTCTACTACTTCTAGACTTGCAAGTACCAGAAGAAGCTTTTTCACACTTGTAAGAAATATCAGTAAGCCCGGAGCCAAAAAAGACAAAAGAAATAGGCAGAGGGCGGGCATGACAGGGTTAAGAGGGGTACTTGCAAGGTGGGGTGGTTGTAAGGAAGATTGTGGTTGGTGGGGAAGAGTATGGGGCGGAGCAGAAGGAACTTAGCTGGGGGGAAGATCCCGCCCAAGCTCAGTGGTGTCGGAGGAGCAAGCGTGTCAGCATGTCAGCGGTGGAAGACCTGTTTGCCCGTTTAAAAGCGGAGGCGGCGTCTAGGGGACCTGGATGGCTGGAGGGCCGGCTAGCAGCGGCGCTGGGTGAGTCTTCCCCAGCGGCCTCGGCGGTGGAAAGGGAGTCTGCGAGAGGTAGGCGAACCAGGCCGCCTACTCGCTTCTTGCCTGATGCGCCTATCCCTGTGAGGACGCAGGCGCAGAAGGGGTGAGCGGGTCGGCCGGTTTCTGGGCCTCCCGCTAAGAGATTAGCGGCGCGCCACGAGGGGGGTCAAAGGCGATCGTCTCCCCCTGTCGCTATGGAGCCTGGGAGGGAAGAACAGCGGGATGAGGCAGGTCGGTCGGAGGCAGGGCCGCCCGTGAAGAGGACAGCGGCGGTGAGAAGCAGGAGGAAGGTTAATTATCCCCAGCTCACACGTTCAGTGGAGGAGAAAGGACAGCAGGGCAGGGCGGAACGCACAATACAAGAGGTGGGGATGATGGGGCACAGGCAGAAGCTCAGCAGTGGCAGTGGCAGTAATACAGAAGGGAGGAGAGCCAGCAGGCCTATTGCGGATGCTGGGGAAGATAGTTCGGGCCCTGAAAGCCAAGCCCTAGGCAGATCCACGGCAGGGGCGGGGCTTCAGCACAGAATGGACTATGTTGCAGCAGCAGGGCGTGCTGGCACGGCGGTGGGTGACCCCACGGTGAGAGACGAGAGAGAGAGGGATGCGGGTAGTGGCCTTGGGCGGCACTACATGTACGAGGTCGTTGGGCCGAGAAAAGCGAGCAAGAAATCGGTGGGCGGATCATCTGCGCGGATGAGGAGCGGGGAGAACGGAGCATTCGCGGCATCCAGTGGTGCAACTGCTGGAGGGCCATCGGTGAGCGGAGAAGACATGGAGGAAGACAGGTCGGAAGGAGAGCTATCGCAGTCGGACGGCGATGGGCAGCAGGAAGAGCCGGCAGCGGTGGTGACGGGACCTTCGGCTGGTGGAAACCCTACCAGGCAGCAGGGTAAGAGGACACGTCTTAATAATTCTGGTGATGTGGAGGGTGATGTGGGGGCGGGGGGTAGGGGGGAGCTGGCAGTAGCGGGGCGGTCGACAGCGACCGTGCCTGTTAATCTGGCCGCGCAGGTCGCTGACCGCGCATCGGCGGATGCAGGGTTGCAGGGTTTTGTTACAGGTTTGAAGGAATTACTAAAGAGGTTTGAGCCAGGGCCAAGCGGGAGCCAGTCTCCGGCGGCGGCATGGGTGGATCCCAGGGAGGGGCCGGGGGTGGGCACGGGGACTGTTACTGGTACTAGTGTTACGGCGCCCGTGGGAGAAGTCACAGGGGCGGCTGTGCAGGCGGAGGTTCCTAAGACACAGGAAGGGGCTGCGGGAGAGGGGGCGAAGAAGCAGGACTTAGTGAGGCTGGCAGACGCCGCAAAATGCGAAGTTTATGTGTGCTTTGAGGGTCCGCTTGGTGCACATTTGAAGCCGGAAGTTAGAGAAAAAATTTGGAAAAGGGAATACGTAGAGATTTTTGCTCTATTGCCCCTGGAAAAGTTTAATTTAGATAGAGTCAAGCCGGAGGATACTAAAAAAGAGGATGAAGAAAAAAGGAGGTATAGGCTAATACCAAGGACATTTACGAACTGGCTACAGGCGTTTGCAATCATGGCAAGCGTGATTAGGGAGAAGAATACAGAGCACTGTTCGGCATTGTTCTGCTACTTGGACGCCGTGGGAGAAGCTTATAGAGTCTACGGGGGCACGGCTTGGCTGCGGTATGATGAGCAATTCCGACAGCGGAGGGCCATCCGCCCGGCGTTGAGGTGGGACCACAAGGACATCAGCCTATGGATGCGTCTCATGACTTCAACTAGGCAGACGGGTCAGTTTTTTCAGGGGGGGGCGGTGGATCAGCTAACTCCGGTCAATCGGCCACAAGAAAAAAGGGGGTTTGTTGGCAATTCAATGAGGGGTCATGTAGATTTGGAGGGTCGTGCAAGTACAAGCACGAATGTTCAGGCTGCGGGGGGGGGGAGCCACCCGCTATCGCGGTGTTTTAAACAAGGAAAAGGCCATGCCGGAGAGTCTATTAGTAAAGGGGACAACACCGGTGAGAGTGGGAAGGATGGAGCCCTTCCTAGATAGGTACCCGGATAAGGAGGCAGCGCGATTACTAGCTCGGGGGTTTTCGGAGGGTTTTAGAATACCTTCTTGCTTAGTTGACACGCCCCCGAGGTCGCGCAACTTGAAGTCAGCGTTGCTTCACGGGGAAGTGGTGGGTGAAAAGTTACAGAAGGAAGTTAGGTTAGGGCGCATGAGTGGTCCTTTTGCAGAAGTGCCAATACCGGATTTAGTAGTGTCCCCGCTGGGGGTGGTGCCAAAGAAAGAGCCCAATAAGTTTAGGCTGATACACCACTTGTCATACCCAAAAGGGGGGTCGGTGAACGATGCCATCAATCCGGAAGAGTGTGCGGTGTCGTACACGTCATTTGATGCCGCAGTAGTTTGGGTTAGGAAGTATGGGCAAGGGGCATTGTTGGCGAAAGCAGACGTCTGCAGACGTCTGCTTTTCGCTTGTTACCGGTTCATCCGGAAAGTTTTCGTTTACTGGCTTGTTGTTGGCAGGACGAATATTACATAGATCGTTGTTTACCTATGGGGTGTTCAATATCCTGCGCGTTGTTCGAAAAGTTTAGCTCTTTTATTGAATGGGTGGTCCGGGACGTCGCGGGATTGAACTCTATCATCCACTATTTGGATGATTTTCTCTGCATCGGCCCTCCTAGGTCTGCATCGGCCCTCCTAGGTCGGAAGTTTGTGCGGTCCTGTTGGCAACGTTGGAGCATATTGCGGAGAAGTTTGGCATCCCGTTGGCTCCGGAGAAGACAGAAGGTCCCAAAACGGAGTTGAGTTTTTTGGGCATCATTCTGGACACTGAGGCAATGGAGTGTAGGCTACCTGAGGATAAGCTGACGGCGTTACAGGCGGAAATTCGGTGTATCAGTGGGCTGCGGAAAGTTCAATTACGGGCGTTACAATCATTGCTAGGTAAGTTGAACTTTGCGTGTCGAATTTTGCCTATGGGAAGAGTATTCTGCAGGCGGCTGTCTGCAAGTACGGCAGGGGTGGAATCTCCAAGGCACTACGTCCGTTTGCTGAAGGCTCACAGGGAAGACCTACAAGTTTGGCACACGTTCCTGGCTAAGTTTAACGGCAGGGCGTTGTGGATGTCAGGGCCAGTGAGCAATTTCGACTTGGAATTGTACACGGATGCGGCAGGATCAGCAGGTTTTGGAGCATTCTTCAGAGGAAAGTGGAGTGCAGGGCCTTGGCCGCAGTCGTGGAAGGACGCAGGTTTGCTGAAGAACATGCTGCTTTTGGAACTGTTCCCGGTGGTATTGGCAGTGGAGTTATGGGGTGAGTTGTTTAGGAATTTAAAGGTTAGGTTTCATGGGGACAACCTGGGAGTGGTGCAGGTGATCAATAAAGTATCAGCGGCGTCACCGCCGGTGATCAAGTTGCTTCGACACCTTGTACTGAGATGCTTACAGCTAAACGTGTTTATCTATGCGGTGCACCTCCCAGGGGTGGAGAATGTCGTGGCTGATGCTCTGTCTCGCTTTCAGTGGGACAGATTCCGGGAATTGGAGCCAGGGGCGGAGCAAGAAGGGATCCCGTGTCCAGAATGGCTGTGGAGGATTGCTTTGGAGGAATAGTAGGATGGATCAAACAGTCGGTGAGCGATGCGACGTGGGCTGCTTACAACAGAGTATGGCAGGAATGGGCAGCTCTGCTGAGACAGGTGAAGGAAGGACATGAAGACCAGGAACTCAGGTTGCTTGTTTTATACTTCGTTGCCAGGAATTTGGAGGATGGGGTGTCGGTGTCTGGGATTGAAAAGAAATTGGCAGCTCTATCATTTTTGTTAAAATTTCAAGGCTTACCTAATTTTACTAGAGATTTTTGGGTGAGGCAGGCATTGAAGGGTTACAGACGGGCTAAGCCGGGGAGAGACTCCAGGCGGCCAGTTTCGTTCCAGTTGTTGGGTCGGATTGTTGGGTGCTTGGACAATGTATGTTTGCCAGGATACGAGGTGGTGTTGTTCAAGGCGGCATTCGCATTAGCGTTTTTTGGGGCATTCAGGATTAGTGAGTTAGTTAGTCCCTCCAAAAAAGAGAAAGGGGGGTTGGGAGGGTCGGATGTCAGCTGTTGGGAGGACAGGTTGTCCATTCTAGTTAAAAGGTCAAAAACGGATCAGCGGGGCAAAGGTAGGACTGTGCAGGTTTTCGCGCTGCCCGGTTCTCCTTTGTGCCCAGTACATTTGGTGACAAGGTTGGCAGCGATACGCCCGGGGGGGGAGGCCCCCTTTCTAATACATCAGGATGGGTCGTTTTTATCTCGCTTTCAATTTATTGCGATTTTCAAAAAATGTTTGGGGATATTAGGTTTGGAAGGTGAAAAGTTTTCATCCCACTCGTTTAGGATAGGGGCGGCTACGGAAGCTGTTCGGTGGGGATTGGATGAGGCGGCAGTAAAGAGGATTGGGAGATGGGAATCAAGGCGGTTTAGGTCTTATGTTCGCCCGCACTTGTTGTAGGTCTTTATATAAAAAAAAAAATAAAAAAAAAAATAAATAAAAAAGTTTCTGTTTGGGTTTACAGTAATGGGGGAGTATGGTATTATGTATTGTTATGTCGGTAAATTGTTGGGAGGTATTGATGTTTTGGGGGTTTTTTGTTTGTGTTTCCTTCTTGCAGGTCGACAGCAATGCCTTGTGTGGATCGTTGGCCACTCGTATGTCTGTTGGGGGGCCAGGAGGGGAGATGCAAGGAGGGATGGGAGACAGCTGGGTTTTTCTAGGCAGGAAGTTTGTTTAAGGTGGTTCGGGGTGCCGGGCATGCTGTGGGGTAGGACATTGTCAGAAGTTCACAAATTGGCACGCATGGACAGAGCGCCGGACGTGTTATTATTGCATGTGGGCGGCAATGATCTGGGGTTGAGGTCAATGTTGGATTTGGTGAGAGACATTAAGTTCGATTTTTGGCAGCTCAGGATGTCTTTTCCACGCATGCTCATTGTGTGGTCGGATATTGTGGCGCGTACCACTTGGAGATTGGCCAGGTCGGTTGACAAGATCAACCGGGTGAGGAAGAAGGTCAACAAAGAGATTAGCAGCTTTGTAGTGAGGAATGGAGGTCTAGCGATAAGGCATTTGGAATTGGAGGTGGATACCTGGAGATATTTAAAGAGAGATGGGGTACACCTGAACGATGTGGGGACAGATTTATGGGCATTGGGTCTGCAAGATGGGATCCAGCGAGCTTTGAGGGTGTGGCAGGGCACACAAGGGTAAGGTATTACCCTGGTGTGTGCTGTGGCGTGATGTTGGCCTTTGCGGGTGAAGGATTAAACCCCAGATATGTAAGAGATCGGGACCCATCGCTAGTATGAGGCCCGTTGGTGAGATTTCAGCTAACAAGGGTTTTAGCTTGAATTGGTTATTGGGGCACTGTGGGCTATTGGTTGATTGTCTCCGAGCTAGCTTGTCAGCTGGAGGCCGAGTTTATAGTTATAGTACCGCAGTGCCTGAGTCTCTTGAGTTTTGAGTTTTAAGTTTGGTGGGTTTTTCCCTGCAAAGACCAACGGGAGTGGTAGTTAAGAAAAAGGATATGTCAGGTGTTTTATACGGTTTATATGATGTTGATAAATTATTATTATTAATGGTTATGTTTAATAAAGTTAATTGGCTGCTACGGCCAATATTTTACTCCATATGGGTGTTGTCTCAATTATTGGGGTAGAAGGTTGGGGTATGCAGCTAGTGGGTAGTGGGTAAGAAAGGGGTAGCAAGTGACATCTGTTATACAGTAGTCAAGTAAGCCCGGAACCAAAAAAGACAAAAGAAATAGGCAGAGGGCGGGCATGACAGGGTTAAGAGGGGTACTTGCAAGGTGGGGTGGTTGTAAGGAAGATTGTGGTTGGTGGGGAAGAGTATGGGGCGGAGCAGAAGGAACTTAGCTGGGGGGAAGATCCCGCCCAAGCTCAGTGGTGTCGGAGGAGCAAGCGTCCCACCCTCCCTCCCTTTATCATGTGGTAAGTTGGGTAAGTTAAGAGATTAAGTGGTGGTACTGTATTGTAGAGAGGAAGTCGTGGCAGTGGCGTGATGTTGGCCTTTGCGGGTGAAGGATTAAACCCCAGATATGTAAGAGATCGGGACCCATCGCTAGTATGAGGCCCGTTGGTGAGATTTCAGCTAACAAGGGTTTTAGCTTGAATTGGTTATTGGGGCACTGTGGGCTATTGGTTGATTGTCTCCGAGCTAGCTTGTCAGCTGGAGGCCGAGTTTATAGTTATAGTACCGCAGTGCCTGAGTCTCTTGAGTTTTGAGTTTTAAGTTTGGTGGGTTTTTCCCTGCAAAGACCAACGGGAGTGGTAGTTAAGAAAAAGAATATGTCAGGTGTTTTATACGGTTTATATGATGTTGATAAATTATTATTATTAATGGTTATGTTTAATAAAGTTAATTGGCTGCTACGGCCAATATTTTACTCCATATGGGTGTTGTCTCAATTATTGGGGTAGAAGGTTGGGGTATGCAGCTAGTGGGTAGTGGGTAAGAAAGGGGTAGCGAGTGACATCTGTTATACAGTAGTCATGTGAACAGTTAAGAATTATCTGGTTTTATACAGGTAAAAATCAGATTATTCTTTTAATGTGAGATTGTTGTCATGACCCTGAGTTGCCCATTTTAAAATGTAAAATCTTGTGTGTATGAGCCTCCCTATTAACAAAGATTTAAATACATATATGAAAGGACTGCATGTTCTCACCTGTTGCCTGAGAGTTCTTTGTAAGTGGTTAAAGTGGAACTACACTGCATCTGAGCACCACAAATCAAAAATACTACCCAAAAAAGTGGAACTTCTGCTTTAAGGACTCCTGACCCCCTGACATGCCACATTTGGCATGTCATTTTTTTTTTTTTTGGGAGGGTACCTAGTTTTGACAGGTACCCAGCTCCCTCTTCCGCTCATGGCGCCGTGGCACCAAGCGGAAGTTCTCCTCTCCCCCCTCCCTCCCTGCAATCTTCTGGGACACAGCACAGGTCCCAGAAGATTGCCGACCATTCAGAACGCACATCTCACCTGGCTGTGAAGCTGGAAAGCTGTCACAGCCGGGTGCCCACACTTGCAATGCTGGCATCGCAGAGAGGAGAAGGAGAGAAGAGAGGCTATGGGCGGCCGCATCACTGGACTGTGGGACAGGTGAGTGTGTGTTTATTAAAAGTCAGCAACTACACTTTTTTAGCTGCTGACTTTTAATAAACACAGAAATGGGTGGAACTCTGCTTTAATTCATTTTTAATATTCACAGCAAACTCCCCCATCCATCCATGTCTCCATGCAAAATTGTGCTGAGAAATCATTTTGAAAAACCTCCCCCTAGTATTTCTGGCCTTGGCCACCTTGGGAAAGGGCAGATGATTTCAGTAGCAGTTACTTCCAGGAATCCATCTTAGTTCAGGCATGCAAACAGGAGGGTGTGCTTAGTGGAGAAAACCCCTCTTCTTCTCCTGAGGACTCCTGGGATGTATGACATCATTTGCCTAGGCCCAGGAAGCAACTGAAGAAATGTAAAAAAAAAAAAGTTCAAAACAATTAAATATAATACAACTTCCTATCTATTTACTAATGCTAGCAGCATAAAAACAGTTAATGTTGATGGAGAGAGTGAAAGTCAACTTTAAAGACTGTGCAGTGTGCCCTTGCAGTGATATTTGTAAGTTGCTTGCTTCTTGGCAGAATAGCAAAAGTGCAGAGTTTCTTTTATTTGTAAACAATTACCTGACAGTTAAGGTATTTAAAATATCCCCAGCTTTATACGCTTAAAAATCTCTTCAAAGGAACCTTTACAATTTGCTGTTGATGAGGCTCCATGATGTAAAAAAAAAAAACATTTGTCATCAACAGCAGGCAACTAAACATGTGTGAATGACAAAAGTTCCGCGCTTAGGAATTGGACAAAACGGGACTGCTGCCCCCCTTATAAGTGAAAATCACCGAGGTGAAATCCAAGATGTAAAATTGTTCTAAACAGGGGAATTGGCGCTGTCCAACTGTGTGTGTATGAGTGATGATTCTTCCAAAGAATAAAATAACAAAGTGTTGGTTTATAAACAAATGTGTCATAAATATCAAGAAAATATTGATGTGCATATGGAAATACTAAATTATGAATGAATCACCTGTGAAGTGAAATGGAAAGAAAGTGCAGAGTGCTCTAAAGCGCATATAAAATCGCATATACAAAAAATATATTTCATAGATATCTATATCTTAAAGGTGATCCCTATATCTAAAAATAGCTGGGGAACCAAATCTAATAAAAATGATGTAAAAAAAATATTTTTGATGATCCGCATAGGCAATTACTGAAACACATACAGAGTGAAAACCTGAAAAGGTTAAAAAATTAAAAATGTGTAGGAGAACCCCTGCCTGTGTGCATACACAATTACACTAAAGGCAATCAATGCAAAACACTTCATATGTGTATAAACACAGAAAAAAATAAATAAATTAAAACTAAAAAACAATCAATAGTTAAATTCTTTGGAAAATTCTGCAAAAACAGTTCTAGGAGTGTGTCCCATTGGTGAAGGAAAAAAGTAGTCACAGCCTTCAACCGTTGGTGTCCCGTCCTTCACTGCACCCCCACTCGTGTGTGCACTTACCGAACTGCCTAACCCCTGCAGGGGTAAAAGGCATATGCAGACAGTCCTGCGATGGCGAAACCGGGAAGTGGTCCCCCGTCCAGGGGTGCTATATCATGCTCCGGCGTGATGTTAATCCCAGTGACAGGTATCCGTGTGAAGTGAAAACAGAAAACATTCATAGTGTGAATCCATAAAAAGTAGGAATTTTATTGAAAATCCATATAATAAAAATGGTACAATCCATAAACTGGAGCTAAAAACGATGTGCAGATAACCGGCTCACAGCCGAGGGGCAGCGTGGTGAGGCGTGCGTTCCACCGCCCGACAGCTGAAACCGGAACTAACACAAGCTGGAAGAGAGAGGTGCTGACGTGTGCGTATCACGAGGCCACGCCTTACGCGTTTCGTCATCAAGACGTCATCTGAGGCGCGGCCATCTTGGTGCTCCACACGTCTAAATAGGGAAACGGAGGTGCCACTATAGCCAATCGGATGCTTAAAAACCACCCCTTTGACACCCCATAAGAAACCATTACAATCCTAATTGCTGGTCTGGCGCCATCATGTGGTGGAAGTACATAATGATGTTTTGGGCGCCTCCGTTTAACAGAGAAAACTGAAGCACAAGATAATATTATGAGCAAGTCAGAAGGGTAAACAGTCAGCGAGGGGATGCCCCCTCATACCAAATGCATTTAATATTACATATCCCAACGATGTGTAACTCCAAATAAAAAAAGGGGGGCCAAAAAACAAATAGGTGAGGGAATTAAAGTAAATAAAAAATGTATTAATAAAAAATGTATTAATAAGGACATATTAAAATAATTTATTATAAAAAATAGAGATAAGAGGGTCTAAAAACATTCTTGTTGGTATATATAAACAAATCGGAAGGGTGGTATAAGCCAAAAAGATTTTTGTTGGGGGCAGCAATAAAAATGCATATAAAAATACATATACAAATATATTTCTATACACCCAAAAGACAGAGAAATACATACATAATAAAGGCCTGCATAGAGAATATATTGGACAGAAAATTAGCATTCATAATCAAGGCCAATAGAATATTTAAAATATTTAAAAAAGGATCCAAAAAATCTACGTAAATAAAATTGATTAAATGCCTATATTCTAATCTGTGGTGCTAATTGGATTCATAATGACAATGGGGGTCCATGCAAAATCTATGTGAGAAATTGGGAGGAGAATACAACATAGTAGCTAGTTAGAGTTGATTAAGGGCCTATATACTAATTTATGGTACTAATTTGAAGGGGTACGGTATAAACCATATAAAGTGCAGGGACTGGCGTACTAATGCAAATAGGAGTTAAAAATGGATCTAAGTAGAATTGTAAATAAAAATAAAAATATATAAAAATATATATATAACCCAGGGATCAATCACAAGGTGGTGAACTGATAGCTTTTTCAGAAAATGGTCAAAACTGGTGAAGGAGAGACCCTTAGAAATTGGACAAGATCTTAACTGTTTCTTGTCCAATTTCTAAGGGTCTCTCCTTCACCAGTCTTGACCATTCTCTGAAAAAGCTATCAGTTCACCACCTTGTGATTGATCCCTGGGTTATATATATATTTTTATATATTTTTATTTTTATTTACAATTCTACTCAGATCCATTTTTAACTCCTATTTGCATTAGTACGCCAGTCCCTGCACTTTATATGGTTTATACCGTACCCCTTCAAATTAGTACCATAAATTAGTATATAGGCCCTTAATCAACTCTAACTAGCTACTATGTTGTATTCTCCTCCCAATTTCTCACATAGATTTTGCATGGACCCCCATTGTCATTATGAATCCAATTAGCACCACAGATTAGAATATAGGCATTTAATCAATTTTATTTACGTAGATTTTTTGGATCCTTTTTTAAATATTTTAAATATTCTATTGGCCTTGATTATGAATGCTAATTTTCTGTCCAATATATTCTCTATGCAGGCCTTTATTATGTATGTATTTCTCTGTCTTTTGGGTGTATAGAAATATATTTGTATATGTATTTTTATATGCATTTTTATTGCTGCCCCCAACAAAAATCTTTTTGGCTTATACCACCCTTCCGATTTGTTTATATATACCAACAAGAATGTTTTTAGACCCTCTTATCTCTATATTTTTTAATAAATTATTTTAATATGTCCTTATTAATACATTTTTTATTAATACATTTTTTATTTACTTTAATTCCCTCACCTATTTGTTTTTTGGCCCCCCTTTTTTTATTTGGAGTCACACATCGTTGGGATATGTAATATTAAATGCATTTGGTATGAGGGGGCATCCCCTCGCTGACTGTTTACCCTTCTGACTTGCTCATAATATTATCTTGTGCTTCAGTTTTCTCTGTTAAACGGAGGCGCCCAAAACATCATTATGTACTTCCACCACATGATGGCGCCAGACCAGCAATTAGGATTGTAATGGTTTCTTATGGGGTGTCAAAGGGGCGGTTTTTAAGCATCCGATTGGCTATAGTGGCACCTCCGTTTCCCTATTTAGACGTGTGGAGCACCAAGATGGCCGCGCCTCAGATGACGTCTTGATGACGAAACGCGTAAGGCGTGGCCTCGTGATACGCACACGTCAGCATCTCTCTCTTCCAGCTTGTGTTAGTTCCGGTTTCAGCTGTCGGGCGGTGGAACGCACGCCTCACCACGCTGCCCCTCGGCTGTGAGCCGGTTATCTGCACATCGTTTTTAGCTCCAGTTTATGGATTGTACCATTTTTATTATATGGATTTTCAATAAAATTCCTACTTTTTATGGATTCACACTATGAAGTGTTTTCTGTTTTCACTTCACACGGATACCTGTCACTGGGATTAACATCACGCCGGAGCAGGATATAGCACCCCTGGACGGGGGACCACTTCCCAGTTTCGCCATCGCAGGACTGTCTGCATATGCCTTTTACCCCTGCAGGGGTTAGGCAGTTCGGTAAGTGCACACACGAGTGGGGGTGCAGTGAAGAACGGGACACCAACGGTTGAAGGCTGTGACTACTTTTTTCCTTCACCAGTGGGACACACTCCTAGAACTGTTTTTGCAGACTTTTCCAAAGAATTTAACTATTGATTGTTTTTAGTTTTAATTTATTTATTTTTTTCTGTGTTTATACACATATGAAGTGTTTTGCATTGATTGCCTTTAGTGTAATTGTGTATGCACACAGGCAGGGGTTCTCCTACACATTTTTAATTTTTTAACCTTTTCAGGTTTTCACTCTGTATGTGTTTCAGTAATTGCCTATGCGGATCATCAAAAATATTTTTTTTACATCATTTTTATTAGATTTGGTTCCCCAGCTATTTTTAGATATAGGGATCACCTTTAAGATATAGATATCTATTAAATATATTTTTTGTATATGCGATTTTATATGCGCTTTAGAGCACTCTGCACTTTCTTTCCATTTCACTTCACAGGTGATTCATTCATAATTTAGTATTTCCATATGCACATCAATATTTTCTTGATATTTATGACACATTTGTTTATAAACCAACACTTTGTTATTTTATTCTTTGGAAGAATCATCACTCATGCACACACAGTTGGACAGCGCCAATTCCCCTGTTTAGAACAACTAAACATGTGTGATTTGTTTTGTATAGGATTTGTCAACCCCACACATTGTTTAGATTTTCCTACTTCAACTGTTTTTTTTAGGATTTTATAAAAGTGCACCTACTGAAAAAATAATTAATCTATATTAATTATATCACAGCATTGCCAAATCACATTCTTATTTTAAGATCCTCTTTTTTTACTATGAATAAAGACCACTGCTCTTGAGCCTCCTCATGGGGAACCAAAGAATATAGCAGCCTAGATAATGTGTATCTTATCTATCAGAGGATTGTGGATGCTTCTTACAATTTTAGCCTGTGAACAGTGAACACGCTATTGCTTTCAGTCATACCTACCCTGTCTGAAATACTTACAATGCTCAACTGGACCGTTTTGCCAGTTTGCAAATCAGGTTTCTTTACAAAAATGCTCTGTTTCTTGGCAAACTCCAAGTTGTAATAAACCACCTTGTCTGTGAGTTTAGAGAATGGGGAACAAAAGCTTTCTTTGAGGGCAGAGTTCCTGTTAGGGGGGCCGGCTACCACTCTACCAGTGAAACTGTATATGACCCTTTGAACCCCTTTTAACCAGTTCACTACTGCATAAATAATTACATATTTTGGTTGAAAAAATACATATTTCGTATGTGTTTGGTTTGAGTTTTGTTTTTCCATAATTCTGTGGACTGCTCCACACCCCAACCCCTGAGCAATTAACCACTTAACCACTTCAGCCCCGGAAGGTTTTACCCCCTTCCTGACCAGAGCACTTTTTACAATTCGGCACTGCGTCGCTTTAACTGCTAATTGCGCGGTCATGCAATGCTGTACCCAAACGAAATTTGCGTCCTTTTCTTCCCACAAATAGAGCTTTCTTTTGATGGTATTTGATCACCTCTGCCGTTTTTATTTTTTGCGCTATACACGGAAAAAGACCGAAAATTTTGAAAAAAAATGATATTTTCTACTTTTTGTTCTAAAAAAATCCAATAAACTCAATTTTAGTCATACATTTAGGCCAAAATGTATTCGGCCACATGTCTTTGGTAGAAAAAATGTCAATAAGTGTATATTTATTGGTTTGCGCAAAAGTTATAGCGCCTACAAACTAGGGTACATTTTCTGGAATTTACACAGCCTTTAATTTATGACTGCCTATGTCGTTTCTTGAGGTGCTAAAATGGCAGGGCAGTACAAAACCCCCACAAATGACCCCATTTTGGAAAGTAGACACCCCAAGGAATTTGCTGAGAGGCATGTTGAGCCCATTGAATATTCATTTTTTTTGTCCCAAGTGATTGAATAATGACAAAAAAAAAAAAAAAAATTACAAAAAGTTGTCACTAAATGATATATTGCTCACACAGGCCATGGGCATATGTGGAATTGCACCCCAAAATACATTTAGCTGCTTCTTCTGAGTATGGGGATACCACATGCGTGGGACTTTTTGGGAGCCTAGCCGCGTACGGGGCCCCGAAAACCAATCACTGCCTTCAGGATTTCTAAGGGCGTACATTTTTGATTTTACTCCTCACTACCTATCACAGTTTTGAAGGCCATAAAATGCCCAGATGGCATAAAACCCCCCCAAATGACCCCATTTTGGAAAGTAGACACCCCAAGCTATTTGCTTTGAGGCATGTTGAGTCCATGGAATGTTTTATATTTTGACACAAGTTGCGGGAAAGTGACAATTTTTTTTTTTTTTTTTTTTGCACAAAGTTGTCACTAAATGATTATTGCTCACACAGGCCATGGGCATATGTGGAATTGCACCCCAAAATACATTTAGCTGCTTCTCCTGAGTACGGGGATACCACATGTGTGGGACTTTTTGAGAGCCTAGCCGCGTACGGGGCCCCGAAAACCAATCACTGCCTTCAGGATTTCTAAGGGCGTACATTTTTGATTTTACTCCTCACTACCTATCACAGTTTCGGAGGCCATGGAATGCCCAGGTGGCACAAACCCCCCCCAAATGACCCCATTTTGGAAAGTAGACACCCCAAGCTATTTGCTGAGAGGCATGGTGAGTATTTTGCAGCTCTCATTTGTTTTTGAAAATAAAGAAAGACGAGAAAAAAAAAATTTTTTTTTCTTTTTTCAATTTTCAAAACTTTGTGACAAAAAGTGAGGTCTGCAAAATACTCATTATACCTCTCATCAAATAGCTTGGGGTGTCTACTTTCCAAAATGGGGTCATTTGGGGGGGTTTTTTGCCACCTGGGCATTCCATGGCCTCCGAAACTGTGATAGGCAGTGAAGAGTGAAATCAAAAATTTACGGCCTTAGAAAGCCTGAAGGCGGTGCTTGGTTTTCGGGGTCCCGTGCGCGGCTAGGCTCCCAAAAAGTCTCACACATGTGGTATCCCCGTACTCAGGAGAAGCAACAGAATGTATTTTGGGGTGTAATTTCACATATTCCCATGGCATGTTTGAGCAATATATCATTTAGTGACAACTTTGCGCAAAAAAAAAAAATAAAAATAAAAAATTGTCTCTTTCCCGCAACTTGTGTCACAATATAAAATATTCCATGGACTCGACATGCCTCTCAGCAAATAGCTTGGGGTGTCTACTTTCCAAAATGGGGTCATTTGGGGGGTTTTGAACTGTCCTGGCATTTTATGCACAACATCTAGAAGCTTATGTCACACATCACCCACTCTTCTAACCACTTGAAGACAAAGCCCTTTCTGACACTTTTTGATTACATAAAAAAATAATTTTTTTTTGCAAGAAAATTACTTTGAACCCCCAAACATTATATATTTTTTTAAAGCAAATGCCCTACAGATTAAAATGGTGGGTGTTTCATTTTTTTTTTCCACACAGTATTTGCGCAGCGATTTTTCAAACGCATTTTTTGGGGAAAAAACACACTTTTTTAAATTTTAATGCACTAAAACACACTATATTGCCCAAATTAAATAATTTTTATTGTTATCTCAGGGAATGTAAATATCCCCTATCATAGCAATAGGTAGTGACAGGTACTCTTTTTTGCAAAAATTGGGGTCTATTAGACCCTAGATTTCTCCTCTGCCCTCAAAGCATCTGACCACACCAAGATCGGTGTGATAAAATGCTTTCCCAATTTCCCAATGGCGCTGTTTACATCCGGCGAAATCTAAGTCATAAAATGCTCGTAGCTTCCGGTTTCTTAGGCCATAGAGATGTTTGGAGCCACTCTGGTCTCTGATCAGCTCTATGGTCAGCTGGCTGAATCACCAGCTGCATTCTCAGGTTCCCTGTTGAGACAGGAGAGCCAGAGAAAAACACGGAAGACGTTGGGGGGGGGGGCATTCCCTCCCACTGCTTGTAAAAGCAGTCTAGAGGCTAATTAGCTGCTAGGATTGCTTTTACATGAAAGCCGATCGCTGGCTGAAAAGAATGATACCAAGATGATACCTAAACCTGCAGGCATCATTCTGGTATGACCACTCAAAGTCGTGAATGGCGTACCTGAAGACAAAAAAATGGTTAACAATAAAGCACAGTAAACGGTAAGGTATAAAAAATTGCATACCTGAAAAACAAACATGATAAAACATAATAACAATAAAACATTGCAGAATAGAATACAGTAAAAAAGAGCAGAACAAGAGAGAGAGAATAGAGAGAGAGAGAACAATAAAACGACAACTATTTTTTTTTTATTTTATATTTTTGTGTTTTTTTTTTTTTTTGTTTACACTTTTTTTTGTAACTGTAACTTTTATAACTGTAACCGGTTCCAGGTTCAGGTCTCTCAAAATGCGATGGCATCTTGGGAGACCCTGTGAAAGTGTGCCTAGTCTGTGCAATGCTGTACCCTACGCTAATACTCAACTAGTGAATGGTAGCGTTCAAAACATTCACCAATGCAAAGACCAGGATTGTCAGGACAGGAGGGACAATAATAGCGGGTGTCACGCCTATATCCGCGCTTGCTGCAGACACAACATCTTTTTTGGGGGGGTTCGCTGGGTAGGGGTACTCGGGAGGACATAAAGAAAATGCCTCTCATGCAGCCGACTGCATTTGGTTGGGGATGTGAATGGGGGAAGTACGGGTGCTGCAGAAGTGGTGGGTTCCCAATTAGGATTGGCGAATGCAGCAGGAAGGGCACTATGGGCACGACGGGCCTGTGTTCGTCTTCTTGGTGGCAGCGGGACACTACTTGTGCTTGCCACCTCACCAGCTTGAACTGCACTTATGGGACTCGCCACGTCACCAAGTGTTACTGCAGTGCTGGTTTGACTACGACCGGGGTGTACTAGGCCGCTGGTGCTTGCCAGTTCACCAAAACGCTACAAAAAAAACTGTTAGCGATCGCAGGGATCAGGCCTGACTCTGCGAATGCTGCAGTTATGCGTTTAGTGTTTTGTAAGTGTCAGTGATCGATCGATACTGCACTTGGGTGGGCTGGGCTGGGCCGGGCGGAGGGGCAAAACGCAGGTGCTAGCAGGTATCTGGGCTGATCCCGCTAACACTGCGTTTGTGGGAACAATAAACTGCTGGGGACGCTAGTATAGATCTGATCAGATCAGATATTGATCCGATCAGATACTATACCACTAAGGGAGGTGTACGGTGCGTGCGTGGGTGTTAGCGGTACTGGCGCTAACCTGACGCTGCCTGGGGCTGGTGCTTGCCAGTTCACCAAAACGCTACCAAAAAAACTGTTAGCGATCGCAGGGATCAGGCCTGACTCTGCGAACGCTGCAGTTATGCATTTAGTGTTTTGTAAGTGACAGTGATCGATCGATACTGCACTTGGGTGGGCTGGGCCGGGCGGAGGGGCAAAACGCAGGTGCTAGCAGGTATCTGGGCTGATCCCGCTAACACTGCGTGTTTGGGAACCCTAAACTGCTGGGGACGCTAGTATAGATCTGATCGGATCAGATATTGATCCGTTCAGATACTATACCACTAAGGGAGGTGTACGCTGCGTGCGTGGGTGTTAGCGGTACTGGCGCTAACCAGAAGCTGCCTGGGGCTGGTGCTTGCCAGTTCACCAAAACGCTACCAAGAAAACTGTTAGCGATCGCAGGGATCAGGCCTGACTCTGTGAACGCTGCAGTTATGCGTTTAGTGTTTTGTAAGTGACAGTGATCGATCGATACTGCACTTGGGTGGGCTGGGCCGGGCAGAGGGGAAAAACGCAGGTGCTAGCGGGTATCTGGGCTGATCCCGCTAACACTGCGTTTTTGGGAACCCTAAACTGCTGGGGACACTAGTATAGATCTGATCTGATCAGATATTGATCCGTACAGATACTATACCACTAAGGGAGGCGTATGCTGCGTGCGTGGGTGTTAGCGGTACTGGCGCTAATCTGACGCTGCCTGGGGCGACGCATATCACCGCCGGGCGATCAGGGGGCTAAACCTTTATTCGGTAATAAACGGCGGGTGCCCTGACACTATAAAAAATAAACGAACTAACCAGCGTCACCCGTAACGGTTATACGGTGATCAGTGGTGAAAGGGTTAACTAGGGGGCAATCAAGGGGTTAAAACATTTATTAGATAGTATATGGGGGTCCCTGTCGCTATAAAACGCTGACGGCGAGCCTAAATATTTACCTCCCTAACTAGCGTCACCAGCGACACTAATACAGCGATCAGAAAAATGATTGCTTAGTGACACTGGTGACAGGGGGTGATCAAGGGGTTAAAACTTTATTAGGGGGGGTTAGGGGGGTATCCTAGACCTAAAGGGGGCCTAACACTCACTGCCCTAACACTGTAACTGTCACAAACTGACACCATGCAGTAATCAGAAAAAAAAAAAATACTGCTTGCTGTCAGTTTGTGACAGGGGGGGGGGGTGATTGGGGGGGGATCGGGGGGCGATCGGGGGGGGATCGGGGGTGTAAAGTATGCCTGGCATGTTCTACTGTGTGTGTGTGTTGTGCACTTACATGTCTTCTCTCCTCGGCGCTGGAACGGAAACTGCCAAGCCGAGGAGAGATGACATCACATCCTCTGCCTGTGTGAAACTACACACAGGCAGGGGAGGATTCCGATTGGCTGGGAGCGATCGCGAGGGGGGGGCCACGATCGGATGGTCTCCCCCTCGCCTCCCGACGCTCCCAGTCAAATGCCGACCGCCGCTGGCACCGGGGGGGGGGTCCGATCGGACCCCCCGCCCGCGGGAGGCAGATCACGTACAGGTACGTGATTCTGCCTGCCCGTGCCATTCTGCCGCCGTATATGTGCGTTAGGCGGTCGGCAAGTGGTTTAAGGACCAAGCCTCTTTTTGAAATTTGTTGTTTACAAGTTAAAAACATTTTTTTTGCTAGAAAATTACTTAGAACCCTCAAACATTATACATTTTTTTTTTAACACCCTAGAGAATAAAATGGCGGTCGTTGTGATACTTTCTGTCACACTGTATTTGCGCAACTGTCTTACTGTCTCACTTTTTTTGGAAAAAATACACTTTTTTAATTAAAAAATAAGACAACAGTAAAGTTAGCCCAATTTTTTTTTATATTGTGAAAGATAATGTTATGCCGAGTAAATTGATACCCAACATGTCGCGCTTGAAAATTGCACCCGCTCGTGGAATGGTGACAAATTTTACCCTTAAAAATCTCCATAGGTGACGTTTTAAAAAGTCTACAGGTTGCATGTTTTGAGTTACAGAGGAGGGCTAGAATTATTGCTCTCACTCTACCGATCTCGCTGAGTGGTTTGAACACCGTTTTCATATGCGGTGCTACTCACGTATGCGTTTGCTTCTGCACGGGAGCTCGGCGGGACGGGGCGTGTTTAAAAAAAAATAAAAATTTTCTTATTTATTTTACTTTTAATTTTTTATTTTTACACTGTTCTTTTAAAAAAAAATGTGTCACTTTTATTTCTATTACAAGGAATGTAAACATCCCTTCTAATAGAAAAAAAGCATGACAGGAACTCTTAAATATGAGATCTGGGGTCAAAAAGACCTCAGATCTCATATTTACACAAAAATGCAATAAAAAAATGAATAAAAATTTTTTTGTCATTAAAGAGCTATGGGCGGAAGTGACGTTCTGACGTCGCTTCCGCCCTGCAATGATATGGAGATGGCTGGGGGCCATCTTCCCCTCACTCATCTCCATGTCACACAAGGGACAGCATCCAATTGCCTCCACCGTTGCCGACGGCTCCAGTAAGCGGCAGAGTGCACCGGAGCGCGGCGAGAGGGGGGCTCATCTTCCGCCACTGATGAAAGTGATCTCGCTGCGAATCCGCCGCAGAGACCACTATTATCGGAGACCAAACCGCCGGCCGAAGAAGAGAATACCGGGGTTATGGCAGCTAGCTGCTGCCATAACAACGATATTCCTCTTCAAATTTAGGACGTATATAGGCGTGCGGCAGTCCGGAAGTGGTTAAGCTCAGCCACCCTATGTTAGGTTATTGTTGTTCAACTGTTCATTCTACAAAACATGTTCTCAATGTGTATTTTTATGTTGTACCATGTTTTGCTTACTGTTTATATCCTCTGCGTGGGATTATTACAGCTATATTTGCTTTTCATATATTTCAATAAGAAAATTGTACCAGAAAAAGATATATTTCCATCAACCAATAGTAAAAAAAAAAAAAAAACCTATCAAACTAAATGTTTGCACTTCAGCTCAATTAATACACTCCACTGCCAATTCACCAGTAGATTTGACTCTGTTATCTTTATCCACAAAAAATATAAAATAAAGACAGTTCTGGCAAGCAAATACAAATTTTACATGTAGCATTGGGCTGGGCTCTTTAAAAAAATTTCCCAGAAGTGCTGACAAAATAAACAAAGAAAGGACTTTTTTTTTTCTTCTCTCCTGTGATGGACAGCTGCAGGGAGAGAGGGAGCTGGACTGTGCACTGACTGGCTGCTGCTACAGTTGAAGAGGACCTGCCCCAAGCACCCCAGAGAAAGGAGGACTCCTGATTAGCTGCCTAAGCCAGGCTGGTTCCCAATTGGCTGTGGGACGCTTTTAAGCCCCACCATCACTGAGAGAAGCAGGAGATCCATGTGGCATCTGATTAGAAGGCTTTGGGACCCATTTAGAGGCCTGGGAACCACTTGGAAGAGGAGTGCCTGGCCAGAACAATTTATCCCCAGGAAGTGTTCTGTGAGTAGAGAAACAGAATTGAGAACTTTCTGTGACTGTTATTACATAGTTGCCAACATTGTAAAAAAAATTATAGGGACACTTTTTTGTCTGTAGACAGAGTCTTATTATAATTAGAGGGTGTGACATAGCAGGGAAAGAAAAATGCGGTGAGGTTCTCTGCAGCGAAAAACCAGCATGGTTTAAACGTAATATTGGGCGTGGCTTAAATGGGCGTGGCTCAAATGGGTGTGGTTAGAGTCTGAAAAGAACCAGGGATGGAGGGAGAAAGAGAGAGGAGGAGAGAGAGAAAGAAACAGGAAGGGAAGGAGAGAGAAGGAAGGAAAGAAAGAGGGATGGAGGGACAGCAGGCCCAGATCCTACACCACAATAGAAATATGTGTATTACAGAAAGTTTAACAATCAGCAGATAAAGATACTCCAAACACCTGGTGTTAGTGCTTCAATCGTCACGGCTCCATGGTTGTTATGGTGTCAGGATGATTGAAGCGCATTATTTCTATTATTACATTGTAATATAAAATGAAATGGTTCCACTCACCATAATGCAGAATCAGTGGGAGCCCTGAGCGTGTCACTTGCCATGTCACCTGCCACCAGATGCCATCAGGTGTCCCCAGCAGAGTCCCTCCTTACATCAGGTGTCCCCAACAGAGTCCTTCCTTACATCAGGTGTCCCCAGCAGAGTCCCGCCTTACATCAGGTGCCCCCAGCAGAGTCCCTGTCTGAATCAGGTGTCCCCAGCAGAGTCCCTCCTTACATCAGGTTTCCCCATCGGAGTCCCTCCTTACATCAGGTGTTCCCATCAGAGTCCCTCTTTACATCAGGTGTCCCCATCAGAGTGTTTCCTTACATCAGGCATTTAAAGCGGAGTCTCTCCTTACATCAGGTGCCCCCAGCAAAGTCCCTCCATACATCAGGTGTCCACAGCGAAGTCCCTCTTTACATCAGGTGTCCCCAGTGGAGTCTCCGCCGCCATTACAGAAGACCAGCTCTCGTATAACAGGTCACTCACCGAGGGGGAACAAGAGGCGGAGCTGGCCGGTGGCTGCCAATAGAAATGGACCTGCCGCCAACCCCCTGCCCCGCGGCCTTTTCCACAACACGTCACAGACCGGCAGCAGCCTGGGGGGTGGGGGGTTGGCGGCTTTGGTCCAGTAGTCCCAAAGAGCTCGCCACCTGCCTCTTATCCCGTGTGTAGTATCTAGCAAGAACAGCTACTCACAGCAGTGGTGATGAGCAGCTGTTTGTGTTATGAAAACTGTGCTGCCCCCACAACACATGCCTCATCCCGCTCCCCATGTACATAGTGTAGAGGGTCAGCCTCGCGCAGGGTGAAGAAGGGGTTAATCGAAGAGGGCAGGTACTTCCCCTTCAGACCTGCTTGTTGTCAGCTGGGCTGAAAGTGTCAGAGGAGAGCTGTTTGAGTAGGAGAGAGACACAGCAGCACGCTGTCTGAAAAGTTCCATTGCTGGATTGTGTACTTGCTGGGTAAGCTTAACCACATAAAAGACTGTAGCTCTGATTAGAGCCATGAACTATTGCCTGTAAGCCTGTATGCTGCGGAACTGTGAGCTTTACCTGTGTGCACAACTGTGTGACAAGACAGCCTGTCGTGTCTTCTGTTTGTTTTTGCCAGTTTGCTGAATAAAGCCATTTTTATTTTTACTGGACTGTCTCTGAGCCACTCACCCCTCTGATCCCCTACAATAAATTACACTGTAAGCTGCTGGAGTGCGGGATTTCTGTTGTCAGGGTGCCTGTTGCTGCAGTGTGTCAGGGAGAAGTCCGCCATGTCTGAATCATGGGGTCTGTGCTGAGGGACAGCCGGGGATGTATGGTCTGCACCCTCCACGCTACTCCACTGGGCTGATGGAACAATCAAAGAGGGTCGGGTGGCCACCCACAGGGAGGAGAAATACTCAGAACATACATTGAGCCAATGCAGGGGGGGAGATGACAGAGGGAGGGGTGATCCTGCTGCTCACACTGCTCACTCTCACAGGGAACCAACACAGAGGCAGAAAGGTGTAAATGCTGCCCAATGCTGTGTCAAATGCCTAGCAGCAGTGGAGACGGCAACCATCAGGATGGAGGGAGGCTGCCTGTGACACTCACCCGGCCAGGAGCAATTGCTTTGGCGCCGCCCCCCTGGAAAATGCCGCCCAAGACATATGCCTCCAGGGCCAGAATGGTAGAATTAGGATGGCGAGAAACTCTTCCTTCGCAATCTTTAGCAAGGACCTCATGATTAGTGGGATTGGAGGATACAGATACACTAGGGGAAAGTGCCACTGAATTGAGAAGGCGTCCTGAGCTAATGCCTCGTTTCATCTGAACTTTGTCACAAATTTTTGGCACTTGCCCATTCTTTGGTGTTGCCATCGGGTCTATGCCAGGTGTCCCGCATCTGGCAAAGACTGACTCCAAATAGCGTCTGTTGATTGACCATTTTCTGTTGCTGGGAAACTTCCGGCTTAGTTGGTCTGCCTTTTGGTTTTGCTTGCCTGGAATGTAGACTGCTGTTAGAGCTTCCACATGAGTCTCAGCCCAGCAGAAAATCTCAGATACTAGTTGGAGTAAGGGCAGACTTTTGGTTCCCCCTGTCAGGCTATATAGGCTACTGCTGTCTGGTTGTCTAGTCTCAGCTTGACTAGGGCTCCCCGAATCACTTCTTCGAAAGCCAACAGGGCCATGTATGCCACTTGCAGTTCCAGGAGATTAGAGTGTCTGGTCTCCGTCATCTGCCATCTGCCTTAAACCTGCCTTCCAAGACAGTGAGCACCCAAGCCCCGGAGGCTGGTGCTCGAGGTTATCAAAATCCATTCTCCTGAGCTGAGAGGCATGCCTTGTGACAGGGTCTCCGGCAAAGTCCATCAAGCTAAACCCTGTCGAAACTGCACTGATAAAAGGATCTTCTGGTCCAATGACCGTCTGTCCTATTGACCCAGGAAGGACATTTGAAAAGCTCTTATATGAGATCTCGCCCATGGCACTGCTGGGATAGCTGCAGTGAATATCCCCAATATCGTCATACATTCCCTTATCGAGAGTGTTGGGGATCCCATCACGCTGTAGACGCAGGCCTTCAGTTCGTGTTAAATATCGTACCTAGGTATTCCATCTGTTGGGAGGGAATGAGATTGCTCTTCTGGTTGTTTATCAGCCATCCAAAATTGGACAAGATCCCTGTTACCCTGTTGTGTTGTCTTGCAAGCTCACCGCTTGAGTGGACCACAATAAAGATATTGTCTAGTTAATAAAAGATCTTTATCACCTGCATACTGATAAACGCTACAGTAGCTAGTAGTATCTTGGAGAAGACTCTGGGTGCTGTGTTGATCCTGAAGGGCAAACACCTGAATTGATAATGTATTCCCCTACTATGAATCTGAGGTATTTCTAATGATGTCTGTGGATTGGCACATGCAACTATGCATTTGCTAAATCAATTGAAATCAGCCAGTCTCGTGGTTGAATTACTGATATAATTGTATAGAATGATTCCATCTTGAACCTTCTCGGATCGATAAACTGATTCAAGGAACTCAGATCCAACACTGGTCTGAGCTCTCCAGAGGCTTTGGGTACCAAGAAGATTGGTGAATATACTTCTTTCCCTTGTTGACTTGAAGGACTGGCTTAACTGCCTAATTCTGACATAATTCAGTCACATATTCTTGTAAAAACTCGCTTTCTTCCTATCTTGTGGCCAATGCATCCAGGCAAAAATATTTGGTGGTTTCTCCCAAAATGTTATCCTGTATCTGTGCCTTACTGTTCACTGGACCCAGTGGTCCCTGACCTTCACCGTCTATACCCTCAAGAATATTGCCAGTCTGGCTCCCACTTGGAGGGGCCTTGACGGACTGACCATCAAAAAGGTTTCTCTGTCTTAAAGAAGACAGGCCTGTCCTGCTCTGGACTTTACACCCAGCAAGAAGGAACTTTGTGTACCTATCTATAGTGGTCTAGTGTATTCCCAGCCTGGCCTGTACGATCTGTCTACCTTGGCCCTTCTGAAATCAGACTGTCCTGACTAAAAGGGTTGCTGTCCTTTCCTTTCCTTGATGTCTGAGGTAGGAGACCCGATTCCCCACCTGTGACCCGCTTAATTGCCTATTCCAGAGTCTTCCCAAACAGCATATTGCCATTATATGGGATGTTGCATAACACCTGTTTTGATGCCCTGTCCTTGGTCCAGTGTTGCAACCAAAGCGTTCTTTTCGCTGTTACTGAGTGTGCCATAAATCTTGCCAGCAGTTTTACCAGGTCTATAGAAGACTCAGCTAAGAAGGCTGCCATCATGTTGGGCTCTTCATGATAATCTTTGCTGTCTCAACTCCTGCATGCAGTGCTGTCTCCACATTAGAGACCCAAATTTCTAAAGCTCTCGAGATAGATGTTAAGGCTATAGATGGACAACAGGCTGCTCCAGGGACCGCATAAATCTTCTTAAGATCGCCATCTGCTCGCCTATCGATTGGGTCCCTGAACATGGCGGAGTTTTCTAGAGCGAGAGACATATGTCTTGCCAGTCGCTGTAGGGCTGCATCTACCCCCAGTCCCGACTCCCAAAAAGCGGCATCAGAGGGTTTGAATGGATATAATTTGGCAAACTGATTCTGGCTTTCCTCTCCAGTTTTTCCCATTTGTCTTCCATTAATTCACAGATTTCCTCTATGAAAGGAAAAGAAGCTCCTTGCTTCCTAAGGTTTGGAAAAACATTTTTTACCTTCTGTGGAGGTTCTGATTCCAATCTTTGGCCTCCTTTATGGCTGTATTATATTTGTCAATCAGATGAAAATCAAACAAATGTTAGGGCATATCCTCTGATTCAGAAGATGATCCTGACGAAATCTCCCAAACCTTTGGAGATCTTTGGCCTTGATCTGTGGAAGTACTTGCTTTAGGTTCCTACTTTAAATCGTTTGCGCTGGAGATCAAGTGTATGCTTTTGAACACTACCACCTTTAACTCTCCGTGCCTCTGTTTCCTTGTCCGTCGCCACATCTGTCATGCATTCGGCACATAAAAGTTCCCCGGGAACTGACACGCCACACAGGCTCAGCAAAGGCCATCTTACAGTCACCCTGTCCGTCTTGGTTCCACTTCTGGAATAGTGGACGAGCGGATTCTCTGTTTAGAATGAGACCCCTATTGTGAAGATTTAGATTGGTGGTGGGACTTCTCTTTCTGTTGTTGTCTTTTTTTAGGGCTTCTGCTCCTAAAAAGATTAAGCAACACGTCAGACACGTGTGCAGCACTCTTTTCCTCTATAGTCCCATGTAGCCCCCTCCTACCTTTCCCCAAATCTCTGTGCCTGTTGTGGCTGTGGCAAGCTCATGGCTAAGAACGAAACAAAAGATCTTTTTAGAAAACATTAACTAGGTTAATTAACTATCCAAAATTCTCTTTTTCTCTCCCTGCTTATTTCTTTTCTTTTTTTTTTTTATTTCACTGCCTCTTTAAAACGTCGGCCATCTTACCTGCTGCAAGCAAGCTGGAAGCCTGAAAGATGGCAGAGAGACCGGTCTAGCAGCTTCAGAGAAGGTACCGCAAACCTGGCTGGGAGCAAAAAAGAGAGGGAGAGTGCGAGAGATAAGTTCTCTTCCCTAGATTCCAGACGCCGCCCAGGTGTACAGGCTTACCGGATACAATGGAGATAATAGCCTCGGTGTTCGGCGCCGCTGTGGCTTCTGGATTTATTAGCATGCTAGTTGCCCAGCAAAGCGTGCTCCCTCCTTCTGTGCCCCCCCCCCGTGACATCATCCGTCATGACAGAAAGCCAGGAATAGTGGCTGGCGTGACTCCTAATGCTGGGGAAATGAGACAGCAGCAAAGTAAGTATTTTTCTTCTGCTCGCCACAGCCAGGATGAATCTAGTATTATTTAAACACATAAATGCCCGCAGCACCGGCACCGAGGGCTTCCAGTGTATTAAAAGGATTTACCTCTATTCTTTCTGGATCTTCCAACCCCAGGAGAGGCTGAACCTAGGGGGGAATGTTCGGTAGGGGGTGAAGCTGGAGTACTTTGGATCAGGTGGCCTGGCAGCCAAAGAAAAGTGAACAAGAGGGGGAGGGGAGGAGCTGATTTTATTAAGCTGGAACAAGGTGGTCCTGAGGGTTAAAAGGAGGAGTTAACCCAAAGTGTGCTGACTTGAGGACGACTAGGAAAGTACAATGCACCGGTTGACTTATCTTGAGGGAAATAGTGATCAGTTATGCTGGATATTTTTGACTGATCCACCTGCAATACCATCTACATGTACTATAGATTCGGGTTATCCTATTACGTGTATGTTTAAAGGGGCATCATTCAATTAAAGTTCTACTGATAGTCATGCCATACATCTGACCACATTCTTATGTTTATTCAGTTATTTAATTTAGACTCTTCTTACTAGAGTGTGAAATTTACCATCCAGTAAAAGGCATCCAGTCTAATTAACAAGCACTTGCTGAATTGGTTCACTAAAGGAAAATGTATAGTAATGCTTCCAGGCTAATGTTGCTTTCTGTAAGCTTTAATAAAATGTAATGTTACAGTTTAATGAAAAAAAAAGAGAAAGAGCACTGCCTTTGTTTTTACATTTTTTGCACAATCTATCTTTATTTTTCAAAAAGAATTAAAGATAAATTCACGAAATTCTTTTTGAGAAATATACAGTTTCTAAATAAAAAAAATATGTTGATGCCCATTTCAAAGAAGTGTACAGGGGGTCCCCTAGTTACAAACATCCGACTTACAAACGACTCCTACTTACAAACGGAGGGAGACAACAGGAAGTGAGATGAAATCTACCCCTAGGAAGGGAAATTCTCTCCTGTAAGAGCTATTATGGGGAAAATGTACCTCCACTGATGCTTTATCACCAATCCTTGTTTCTACAACAGCCCAAAATTTTCAAAATCCAATTGTCATTGGGACAGAAAGTGAGGTGAAATCTTCTGAACAGGGGCACACACAGCAAAACAAATGTTACAGAGGTGATAACCCTTCCCTATGCTATCCAAAAAGCTTAAAAATTGTTTTTTTGGCTGGAGCTACACTTAAAAAATGTACCTGTTCCGACTTACAAACAGATTCAACTTAAGAACAAACCTACAGTCCCTATCTTGTTTGTAACCCGGGGACCCCCTGTATACTGAAAGAAATATGTAGTTTGCCATTGCTGACTTTCTTCTGAAAAAGATCAGAGACATGTCTCCTATTAGGTAGATGTCTCTTCTTTCCTGTCTCAAAAGAAAGCATGAGAAGGAGCAAATATCTAGATGGTTGTCAACAGAACTTATTTCCCTTTTGGAAGATTTCCCCTGTATTTTTGATGTAGTAAAAATTCGAAAATGTTGAATCTCCTATAATTTTCAGTTCAAGTGACAGTGGTCACCAGGACAAGTGAATTTCACCAACAGGGACACAGACAGCTGACAAAGGGAACACAAAAACCTGGTAAAAGTTCTAACCCTTCAACATTCTATACAAAATTTATAAAACACATTTTTAAATGATATTGATTTCATTTTAATCTTGCAAATATAACATATTGCATATAAATATTTCATATTTACTAAAATCGCCTATCAGGTATAGAGCTATACTCCTTTTCACATGTTTAACTTTAACTGCATTGCTGAAAAATATTGTTTACAAAATTAAAGGTAAGATTACATACACAGCTGAATGATTCAGGACAGTTACACCTGTTGAGTCACTGACTCAGTGAAAAATCCTTTTCTCCAGAAGTTCATTGAAGCACATGCACAGATAATAACATTTACAAGTAGTAACTCCATTGTTGATCCAGGCAATATCGCATTGCCTTAGGGAATCAGGAAGGTATTTTCTACCCTGTTGGAGCAAATTTGACCATGCTTTATATTGTTTTTTTTTCTGAATCAACTGTTGAGTATAGGGTTCTGTGAACGGAGGGTTTTGATTTATTTAGCTATTTATTTTGGTTGAACATGATCGACCTGTGTCTTTTTTCCACATATGTGACTGAGAATACACAGTATTGTGTTCTTCAACTTGTTGATAAGCTGCCACCTACAGGAGGTTTGAAAACCATGCACTTCAATAAAGAAAAGGGAGTTAAGGTCTGGAGTGACCACTGTGACACCTCCATCCCTAATAATGCACAAAAAGAGACAAGTAGCCCTGGGACTTTGAATGAGGCGGGAGAGATTTGGCACACGTTCACAAAAAAGTACAATAAAATCAATTTATTAATTACAAAATGTTGTGTAACAGAACGGGAACAGCAGTGATTGTGCTTTACCTGGCATAATAGCCAATGTTCACAGCATAAGTAAAAACAGATATCAATTCATTACAATTATTATACATCCATAAACAACAGCGATATTCATTGTAAGTTGCTAAGCCAGTAGATACACATACATCATAAGGAGTAGAAAATGCATATCAATAAATTGGAGCAGTATGTGAGCATAACACAAACAGAGATACCCAACAAATATGAGCATACAGGAAGCATCGATAGTGCCCTACGTGTTTCGCGAGACTCTGCTCGCTCTTCAGGGGCAGATGCATGATTATTGTATCTGTAACAGAAGTAATGGAAATAGTGTGTGTGTGTCAATGAATAATATAAATAGGGACAGAAGGAATGGTTGGCAAGAGAGGTCAGGGGAAGAGAGACCTCATACCTACCAGTACACTGGACTGGGTCACCAAACGCTGGGTATCAAGATGGCGGCAGTGAAGTATATCCAGTTCGGGAGCTGAGGGGACGTAGCAACCAAAAGCCGCAGCAGGAGGAAATCACAATGAATGGCATGGTCTGTATGGGGGTACTCGGTCAATGGTCTCAGATGTGCCCATGAACATATCTAGAAAGTGTGTATAGAGATGCACAAGTCTCAAGAGGCATAATGAGAGCAAAATAAGTGTACGGTAGTAAATTCTAATGCTTGGAATTCATATACAATTGTATAGATTGAAATGAATTAAGCTTATTGTGTTTCATACATATATATAAACTAGTGATCCTCATAGTGTAAGTCAATCACTCAGATCGATGGGTGCATAACCAGGTATCGCACGGTTTAAAAAGATTCGGAATCTATGCATATGCA
This sequence comes from Aquarana catesbeiana, assembly GCF_042186555.1. Classification (NCBI taxonomy): domain Eukaryota; kingdom Metazoa; phylum Chordata; class Amphibia; order Anura; family Ranidae; genus Aquarana; species Aquarana catesbeiana. Next base: position 457,711,353 of record NC_133327.1, read on the forward strand.
TAACCAGGTATCGCACGGTTTAAAAAGATTCGGAATCTATGCACCCACCGATCTGAGTGATTGACTTACACTATGAGGATTCCTTGTTTCTCCATACATATGGATTTGTTCCGGTGGATACTTATGTAAAGAACAACGTGGATCTAGTTGGAAGGGGATCGCTGAACCTGAGAGGGGGATTCCGGGTCTCCAGGATTCCGGCCACAAGATTTATTCATGCCCTTCACCCCTGCAGGGGTTGGGCTTTCTGGTGAGTGAGGGCACAAGAGGGGGCCTGCCAAACACGGATACACTAACATTGAAATTCGCTGGGGATTACATACCTGTCTGATATACCTTCACTGGACAATTTACATTGGCCGATTTTGATTGTATCACATACACCAACTTATTTAATACTTGTTTGATTCCACATATCTATTACTCTCATTTTTCGATTAATTCACCTCAAATTACACTTTTTTTATCAACATTTTTTACTATTTATATCAGTAAGATCACAGATGTTTATTTGGCCCATTTACATATATTTTTTATGTATTGTCTATGGTATTGGGCACGTGAGTGCGTTTTTTAAATGCTGATATTACTTTTTATGTCATCTTTATCCATCTTGTACCATGTATGATTTTGTATCTTTTCACTTATGGTAGTGACTTGCATATTCACACTTCATGTAATATATGTAATGGATTAACTTACAGGATTTTAGTCAGATTCTCTCACATAGTTTGCTGTGGACTTTGGTGCACACTGCACATTTATTGTACATTAATTTTTCACATTTTTTATTCACATTTTCACATTCCCATTTTCTGGTGGGTTGTGTTTTTGCGTTTTTTGATTTTTCCATTATCTGTGAACAGCGCCATTCCCCTATTAGAACATTTTTGTTATGTGGATTTCACTTCGGTGTTTCCATTTTGCTTGGGGGGGGCTGCAGTTCCTTGCTAATACTGATCCTAAGCGCGGAATATTTGATTTTTATCTTTTTAAGAAATATCTGGTAACTCTTGCATTTTTCTCCTTATTTTGGGCCATCCATTTGAGTGGGGCATGGTCAGTTAGGAGCCTAAACTGTCGCACTAACAGATAATATTTTAAACTTTCAAGAGCCCATTTGATGGCTAGACATTCCCATTCTACAATGGCGTACCTTTTTTCAGCAGGGGTCAATTTTCTGCTTAAGAATGCTATGGGGTGTTCCTCCCCATTTACCACTTGGGGCAATACTGCACCTAATCCCACTTCTGAAGCATCCGTCTGCACTATAAATTCCTGTGTGAAATGGGGTGATTAAGACTGGGCTATTACACAGAGCTGTCTTTAGGCTCTGGAAAGCTTTCTCAGCTTCTGGGGACCAAGATACTCCTGTGGACTTCCCCCCTTGGTAAAATCTGTAAGGGGAGCGGCCAATGTAGCAAAATTGGGGACAAACCTTCTGTAATAGCCTACTAACCCCAAAAAAGCCCTGACCTGTTTTTTATTCAGGGGTCTTAGCGAACTTTGGATTGCTTGGATCTTTGTGAGTTGGGGCTTTGCTATCCCCCTGCCAATAATGTACCATAGATACCGGGCCTCCTATAATCCCACAGCACACTTCTTAGGATTGGCTGTCAGACCCTCACCCTGTTGGGCGTTAATAACAGCCTACACTTTAGGTAAGTGGCTCTCCCAATCTGCACTAAAAATTACCACATCATCTAAATACACAGATGCATAGGCTTGGTGGGGTTTAAGGATGCGATCCATCATCCTCTGAAAAGTGGCTGGGGCCCCATGTAGGCCGAATGGCATCCTCTTGTACTGCCAGTGGCCCTCAGGAGTGGAAAAGGCTGTCTTCTCTTTTGCACGTTTTGTAAGTGGTATTTGCCAATACCCCTTCGTAAGGTCCAGGGTGCCTGGACCATAAGGGATTCTCTGTCTTTCCAGGGCTTCAATAGATTGACATGGTAGATTTGGTAGGGTTTCCTTTTACCAGGCTGATGTACTCTATAGTTAACTTCTCCCACCTGTTCTACGACCTCGTATGGCCCTTGACATTTTACCAGAAATTTCCTCTCCACCTTAGGTAACAGCACAAGAACTCTGTCACCAGGGTTAAAGGTTCGGATCCTGGCGGAACGGTTATAGACTCTAGCCTGAGCCTGCTGAGCCTGTTGTAAGTGGTACTTAACAATGGGCATGACTTTTCCAATCCGGTCTTGCATTTGAGCAATATGTTCCACTACACTTTTGAGCGGGGTTGCCTCTTGTTCCCAGGTCTCTTTTGCTATATCTAATAGGCCCCTTGGGTGACTGCCATACAGCAACTCGAAAGGGGAAAAGCCGGTGGAGGCTTGGGGTACCTCCCGTATAGCGAACATGAAATAGCGCAAGAGGCAGTCCCAGTCCCTACCATCTGTCGCTACCACTTGCTTTAACATTTCTTTCAGCGTTTTGTTGAACCTTTTGTGGGTGGTACACAGAAGTGCGTAAGTGATTCATTTTAAACAATTTACATAACTCTTTAGTAACCTTGATGTCCCCCAAGAACATGAGAATGTGCCAGGTCCAGTACCATGCGTCTAGCAACTGTTCAAGTCTCTCTCCTCGAATTTCATTTTCCATAGCAAAATGTCGGAATATAGCCTCCTTCCCTGGCTCTTGGGTACCCCATTTATCACTTTTACCTGTTCCCTTGCCATGCCAAAGTTTTCCCGGGTCGTGGGCAGGTCCGGCAGGTCTAACTCTGGATGGGAGTTCTCTGTGTCACCTGCAAGGACCTCCAAGGGAAAATGGACAGACTCTTTCTCTTCGTTCTGCTCCTCCAACGGTTCTGGGCAGTAGGAATCCAATCTCGCTGGGGGCCTTGCTCCCTTGGCGTTATCCCATAAATCCCAGAAAAAAGGGATGTCTCGTCCAAGGACAGTGTTATACATGAGATTTGGAACTACTCCAACCTCATGGTTTATAGTGCCACAGGGAAATTCGATAGATACAATGGCCATGGGGTAGCACTTGGTATCCCCATGAATACAAACCACACCCATTAGCTGTCGCTGCAACTTTTGGGGGTTCACGATGCTGGCATGCACTAGAGTTACTAGACTGCCAGAATCCAGCAAGGCAGTCATCTGGCAACCGTCCACTTTAATGACACAAATTTTTTTCTCATTGCCCCCTGGCTCTTGTGGGGTGTCTCCTGGTGTAGCAACAAAACAGCTTTTCTGGGTCATACTGTAATCCATAGATTCCTGGTTTAGCGGACAACTGACGGCCAGGTGCACGGGTTCTTGGCAACACCAGTACACTATAGGACCCCGGTCCTGGCAGGTCTCCCTTTGGTGATTGAGCCTCTTCACTCCTTGCGCCTCAGGAACCTCCATCGCATTTACTTCCCTTTTCCCCCACTTTAGGGTGGGATCGCTTTTTCCCGGGTTGGTGGGCTTCTATCTCTTGGAGAAGGATTCTGTGGGTACTACACCCTGAAGAAAATCCTCAGAACATAAGTACCACTCCACGAGGGCCACCAATTCATTGGCATCAGCTCTCCCGGCAAACTCTTGTATAGGGGTTGGAAGGGCTCTCACAAAGCGGTCTACTACGACTCTCTCCAAGATTTGGGCAGGGGTGATGACCTCTGGCTGTAACCACATGTGAGGTGTATGAGGTCATATGGTCATCTGGGACCTTGCAGGTTGGTCCACCTTAAATTGCCAAGCATGGACGCGCTGAGCTCTCACAGCCATTGTTACGCCAAGGCGGGCCAGAATCTCAGTTTTCAGGATTTCATATTGCCGGGCCTCAGCAGCATTTAGATCAAAATAGGCCTTCTGTTAGTCCCTAATAAAAAAGGGAGCAAGGACCTCAGCCCATTGGTCCAGGGGTAGCCCGTTCACACTCTGCCACCCTCTCAAAAACCGTGAGGAAAGCCTCCACATCATCCTCCATTCTCTTATCAGTTTACTGGTACCAGTGAATTAATAATAAAATAAAAGAAAAACAAATATTTTCTTATGCCGCGTACACACGACCGGTCTTTCTGTCGGACTGAACTCCGAAGGACTTTTTCATGGAGTTCCGCCGAAATGGACTTGCCTACATACGATCACACCAAAGTCTGACCGTCTAGAACGCGGTGACGTACACCAGGTCTGACAGGACTATAAAACAGAAGTTCAGTTAGCTAGTGCACCACCCTTTGGGCCCCTTCTGCTAATTTCGTGTTTATCTCGTGTTAGTAGAACTTTGGTGAGAGACGATTCGCGCTTTTCAGACTCGTGTTTTTTCAGATCGTTTAACTGTTGTTCAGTTTGTGCTTGTGGTGTTGGTATCTGCTTTTCAGTGCGTGTAGTGAGTTCGCATTTGTTAATTCAGTGCGTTCTTGTTTGCTCGTTGCTGATTTTCAGCTCGCTCTTCACAGGCCTTGCTGTTCTTCAGTGCGTTCTGTTCTGACCAGTTCGTTCTGACCAGCCGACTGTTTTGAAGCCATGTTGCGTGTATGTACTCGTCGTAGAGTTCGTGCTTTGCTTGGGCTTGGTGTTGTAGTTAATTCTTCGACCCAGGCCCAGTCCATGAACAGGGTGGGGAGGAGTTCATGGACCAAGAATTGGTTACTCCAGCGTGACCAAATCTCTCACATGCCTTTGCTTTGTGAGATCCAGGAGAATAATCCTGATTTCAGGAACTTTCTCAGGATGACTACCCCATTTTTCACATCTGTTGGCTTTGCTGACCCCTTATATCAGCAGGCAGGATACATGCATGAGGCAAGCTATCACTCGGGAGCAGAGGCTAGTCGACCACGTTGCGATACTTGGCGACTGGGAGAAGCCTGCAGGACCTCAAGTTCTCGACAGGCATCTCCCCCCAGGCTCTGGGGATCATTATCCCAGAGACTTGTTCTGCTATAATTCAGGTCCTGCAGAAGGACTATATTAAGGTAAGATTTATCCTTTAACATCACATTTTATTGTATTTAATGTTTGCTAATGTATTGTATTTCTTTCCTCAATCCCTAATTACCATGATTGCAATATGCTGTGAATGTCCCCTTTGTCCTCATGCATGCTGTAATCTTTTAATGCTCCTTTTTTGTCCATCATGCATATTTGCCTTCACTAACCTCCCCAGCATGCTATTCTGGGCCCATATCCACCTAGTCTAGTCACTTAACAATGTATTTTGTCAGCCATTGTAGTGCTTTACCCTAAACACCCCCTTAAAATGTTTCCAAATGGTCTGTGTGTCCTTAAATTAATTTATAAGCCCCCCACTTAAAATGTTTCCAAATGGTCTGTGTGTCCTAAATTAATTTATAATCCCCCCCTTAAAATGTTTCCAAATGGGCTGTGTGTCCATAATCCCCCCTTAAAATGTTTCCAAATGGTCTGTGTGTCCTTAGATTAATTTATAGCCCCCCCTTTAAAATGTTTCCAAATGGTCTGTGTGTCCTTAAATTAATTTATAACCCCCCCCCCCCCCAAATTGTTTCAATAGGCCATCAGAGGTAGTGAAGAATCTGATAAGTGGGCCTTATAGTTTAGTTTTTAAATAATACTTAAAATAAATGTTATACTGATGTTGGGCAAGAATGTTTTTTTGTGTAATGTGCTTGCAATGTTATGTGCAAAAGTACTTATATTTTTTTCACTTGTTTGACTCCCAAGTTTCCTTCAACGCCACTGTGGCATCCCATTTTGCCACCCTTTGGGACTTTCCCAACTGTGGAAGGGCTATAGATGGGAAGCACGTCCACATTGTGCCACCACCCCATTCGGGTCATACTATTTTAATTATAAGGGGTTTCATAGTATCGTGTTAATGGCGGTGGTGTCGGCACAATATGAATTTCTGTATGTGGACGTGGGGAAGAATGGCCGGATGTCGGATGGAGAAGTCTTCACCCAGACAGAGTTCTACCAGCGTCTCCAGAGTGGTGGCCTGAGATTGCCACCTGATGCGGATAATGTGGAAGGACTCCCCTTTGTCTTCATTGCAGATGAAGCCTTCGGTCTGGGCGAGCACCTGATGAGGCCATTCATTGACACACCGTGTGCATCTTCAAAATTTGGCTTTTAAAATTGTAAAAAATTAAAAGCACAGAATGTGGTCATCTAAAAAGGAAATGAAGAACATGATCGATTTCGTTTTAGGAAAAAAGGGATTAAATTCTCCCCAAACCATTGATCATTTTCTTCATTTCCTGCTGCATGATGTCCAGGCGATTGCGCATTCCATCAATCTCCCCATTCCAGGCCATAATCTGGCCAATGAGTCTTTGGGCGCTGTCGCTTGTAAATGGTTCGGCCGCTTCCCCTTCCACAACCAGCACATCACCTAAAATTGATGAAAAACATGTATTTAGAAATATGCAGGCATACATAGATTACCTGAAGTTGGGGTGTCAGACACTCACCATGTGGGGTGCACATCTTGCCCACTTTCTCCACCTCTCCTTCCTCAAGATCCTTGGGGGGGCTTGGGCTAATTTGCCAATCAGGTTGGCGATGTCGGGGTTCCCTGGTATCCTCTTACCTGAGTCTTTTCTCCCCTATGAGAATGAAACAAAAGGTATACTTAGCACACAGATATTTGAGTCCAGAAATAGGAATATGAAACATTGCTTTGAAGTGGTGTACAGTTGTCTGTTTGGGCAGAGATCCAAGTTGAAGACATGATTAAAACTCCCTTTTAACCAAGCTAGAATACTTACCTTTTTTGGCCAAGTTTCACAGATAGAGACACCCCAAGTATCCACTGGAGCACCTGTGTCAGGAAAGGTCTCCTCCGATGGTAATATTGATCATTTGGCATGCAGTTTGGAGCTGTCAGAAGAGCTTTTTCCTGCTGATATTCTGTCACCTTTGGGCCGCAGTACTGGCGTCCACCAGTGGAGGAATCCTGGCAGTGTGGAGCAGGTATTCCTCTCTGCAGACAGGTGTCACCTGACCTTAATTAGCAGCTGCAGTATAAATACCCGGCAAGTGCACACTTATGTTGCCCTGGTATTGTCATTGAGCCCTGACCTGCAGCCTGCATCCTGTATCCTGTTACTCTGATCCTGAAACCTGATTCCTGAACCTGAAGCCTGATTCCTGAACCTGAAGCCTGATTCCTGGAACCTGTCGATCTTGTTTCCTGTCTATTACCTGAACCCTGGACCGAGCCTTGTACCTGACCCGTCCCTCCTGTGATCCATCCATCCTCTCTTGTCCTGTTGTTTCCCTTCCCAGCTACTGATCTCCTGTTTATGACCCTGGCCTGGCCTGACTACGATTCCGGTACTCCCTTTTGCTACATATGCTGGTTGTGTATTATCACTGTTTGGTTGTTTGGCTTGTTCACTCTGTATTGGTGGTGTGTTCACATGTATATGCATTTACCTTAATAAACTTACTTTCACCTATTTATGTCTGGTTCACTCTGTTGCAGTCCACACAGTTCTGGTCACATCTGGTTTATGACAACCTGTGTGGGTTACCCTAAAAAATGTATTCTGGTGTCCAACACTAGTGCTCCTGAGTCCAGATGTGTAAACAGCTGCCGAGTGTCCTCTCCTTACATTCCACTGAATGAAGTTTTCTATTCATTCTAGTTTCAAAACATCTAGACAACAATGTCCTAAACTTCTTTTAATAAGACAAAATAACAAGACCAAAATGTTGTTGAAACCCTGTATCAACTAAATACACTGTATATATTTTCAAAAAAGTTTCCTACAAACGATGTTTCCTACGAACGATTAGTGTGTCCACGAACATGAAGGTAGCCATTTAAAACTGTACAACAGTAAAGAAAAGCACATGGAGCAGCATGCAAGTTAATAATCAGAATAGGAACACACGACAAGTACTTACTTTTCTAAAGCACTTTCTTTATTGTTCTGTACTGATTCGGCTCCCTCAGTTTAAGGTCGGACCAGCATTTCCTTAATTGGTCTTTGGAGCTGCGTACCCCAAAATTCTGCTGCAGAGTCTTCACAACTTTTGACATGATTTTGGCCTTGACTTTTGACATGAATTTAGCTGGGTGTACTGTCCATGCTTCCCATCATAATCGTTCCTCCGCAAGATGTCCACCATCTCCACCATGTCTTCAAAGGCCATATTGGAGGCTTTAAATCTCTTCTTTCCGGATCGGGACATTTCGGGCTCCGGGCTTTCCTCGTTACTGGAATAATTTCCAAACACCTGCTGTGTCTCCGCCATGTTGCTCCTACTGCGCACTGTAGAGAGAAGGGGCGGGAATATTCGTGAAAAAGAACGTCAGGGGCGGGCGACGCAGGCGGAGTTTCACGCATGAGCAGTGTATATAAAGCTAACATGCATGTACGTGCCCGAGGAAAGAGGAACGGAAGTTACGAGCGTCCGAAACGAAGGTAATTTTTTTTTACTATTTTGGAACATCAGTCGCCTATACTGCTTAACCACTTCAGCCCCGGAAGGATTTACCCCCTTCCTGACCAGAGCACTTTTTACAATTTGGCACTGCGTCGCTTTAACTGCTAATTGCGCGGTCATGCAATGCTGTAACCAAACAAAATTTGCGTCCTTTTCTTCCCACAAATAGAGCTTTCTTTTGATGGTATTTGATCACCTCTGCCGTTTTTATTTTTTGCGCTATACACGGAAAAAGACCGAAAATTTTGAAAAAAAATGATATTTTCTACTTTTTGTTCTAAAAAAAATCCAATAAACTCAATTTTAGTCATACATTTAGGCCAAAATGTATTTGGCCACATGTCTTTGGTAAAAAAAATGTCAATAAGTGTATATTTATTGGTTTGCGCAAAAGTTATAGCGCCTACAATCTAGGGTATATTTTCTGGAATTTACACAGCCTTTAATTTATGACTGCCTATGTCGTTTCTTGAGGTGCTAAAATGGCAGGGCAGTACAAAACCCCCACAAATGACCCCATTTTGGAAAGTAGACACCCCAAGGAAATTGCTGAGAGGCATGTTGAGCCCATTGAATATTCATTTTTTTTGTCCCAAGTGATTGAATAATGACAAAAAAAAAAAAAAAAAATTACAAAAAGTTGTCACTAAATGATATATTGCTCACACAGGCCATGGGCATATGTGGAATTGCACCCCAAAATACATTTAGCTGCTTCTCCTGAGTATGGGGATACCACATGTGTGGGACTTTTTGGGAGCCTAGCCGCATACGGGGCCCCGAAAACCAATCACTGCCTTCAGGATTTCTAAGGGCGTACATTTTTGATTTTACTCCTCACTACCTATCACAGTTTTGAAGGCCATAAAATGCCCAGATGGCACAAACCCCCCCCCCCAATGACCCCATTTTGGAAAGTAGACACCCCAAGCTATTTGCTGAGAGGCATGTTGAGTCCATGGAATATTTTATATTTTGACACAAGTTGCGGGAAAGTGACAATTTATTATTTTTTTTTTTTTTTTTTTGCACAAAGTTGTCACTAAATGATATATTGCTCACACAGGTCATGGGCATATGTGGAATTGCACCCCAAAATACATTCTGCTGCTTCTCTTGAGTACGGGGATACCACATGTGTGGGACTTTTTAGGAGCCTAGCCGCGTACGGGACCCCGAAAACCAATCACCGCCTTCAGGATTTCTAAGGGTGTACATTTTTGATTTCACTCTTCACTGCCTATCACAGTTTCGGAGGTCATGGAATGCCCAGGTGGCACAAACCCCCCCAAATGACCCCATTTTGGAAAGTAGACACCCCAAGCTATTTGCTGAGAGGCATGGTGAGTATTTTGCAGCTCTCATTTGTTTTTGAAAATGAAGAAAGACAAAAAAAAAATTTTTTTTTTCTTTTTTTAATTTTCAAAACTTTGTGACAAAAAGTGAGGTCTGCAAAATACTCACTATACCGCTCAGCAAATAGCTTTGGGTGTCTACTTTCCAAAATGGGGTCATTTGGGGGGGGTTTGTGCCACCTGGGCATTCCATGGCCTCCGAGACTGTGATAGGCAGTGAAGAGTGAAATCAAAAATTTACGCCCTTAGAAAGCCTGAAGGCGGTGCTTGGTTTTCGGGGTCCCATACGCGGCTAGGCTCCCAAAAAGTCTCACACATGTGGTATCCCCGTACTCAGGAGAAGCAACAGAATGTATTTTGGGGTGTAATTTCACATATTCCCATGGCATGTTTGAGCAATATATAATTTAGTGACAACTTTGTGCAAAAAAAAAAAAAAAAAAAAAATTTGTCTCTTTCCCACAACTTGTGTCACAATATAAAATATTCCATGGACTCGACATGCCTCTCAGCAAATAGCTTGGGGTGTCTACTTTCCAAAATGGGGTCATTTGGGGGGGGTTTGAACTGTCCTGGCATTTTATGCACAACATTTAGAAGCTTATGTCACACATCACCCACTCTTCTAACCACTTGAAGACAAAGCCCTTTCTGACACTTTTTGATTACATGAAAAAATTATTTTTTTTTGCAAGAAAATTACTTTGAACCCCCACACATTATATATTTTTTTAAAGCAAATGCCCTACAGATTAAAATGGTGGGTGTTTAATTTTTTTTTTTCACACAGTATTTGCGCAGCGATTTTTCAAACGCATTTTTTGGGGAAAAAACACACTTTTTTACATTTTAATGCACTAAAACACACTATATTGCCCAAATGTTTGATGAAATAAAAAAGATGATCTTAGGCCGAGTACATGGATACCAAACATGACATGCTTTACAATTGCGCACAAACGTGCAGTGGCAACAAAATAAATACATTTTTAAAAGCCTTTAAAAGCCTTTACAGGTTACCACTTTAGATTTACAGAGGAGGTCTACTGCTAAAATTACTGCCCTCGATCTGACCGTCGCGGTGATATCTCACATGCATGGTGCAATTGCTGTTTACATTTGACGCCAGACCGACGCTTGCGTTCACCTTAGCGCGAGAGCAGGGGGGACAGGGGTGCTTTTTTTTTTTTTTTTTTTTTTCTTTATTATTTTTTTGCTTTTTTATCTTATTTTAAAACTGTTCCTTTCATTTTTTTTTTTTTTTTATCATTTTTACTGTTATCTCAGGGAATGTAAATATCCCCTATGATAGCAATAGGTAGTGACAGGTACTCTTTTTTGAAAAAATTGGGGTCTATTAGACCCTAGATTTCTCCTCTGCCCTCAAAGCATCTGACCACACCAAGATCGGTGTGATAAAATGCTTCCCCAATTTCCCAATGGCGCTATTTACATCCGGCGAAATCGAAGTCATAAAATGCTCGTAGCTTCCGGTTTCTTAGGCCATAGAGATGTTTGGAGCCACTCTGGTCTCTGATCAGCTCTATGGTCAGCTGGCTGAATCACCGGCTGCATTCTCAGGTTCCCTGTTGAGACAGGAGAGCCAGAGAAAAACACGGAAGACGATGGGGGGGGGGGCATTCTCTCCCACTGCTTGTAAAAGCAGTCTAGAGGCTAATTAGCCGCTAGGATTGCTTTTACATGAAAGCCGACCGCTGGCTGAAAAGAATGATACCAAGATGATACCTAAACCTGCAAGCATCATTCTGGTATAACCACTCAAAGTCGTGAATGCTGTACCTGAAGACAAAAAAATGGTTAACAATAAAGCACAGTAAACGGTAAAGTATAAAAAATTGCATACCTGAAAAGCAAACATGATAAAACATAATAACAATAAAACATTGCAGAATAGAATACAGTAAAAAAGAGCAGAACAATAGAGAGAATAGAGAGAGAGAGAATAGAGAGAGAACAATAAAACGACAACTATTATTTTTTATTTTATATTTTTGTTTGTGTTTTTTTTTTTTTTTTTTACACTTTTTTTGTAACTGTAACTTTTATAACTGTAACCGGTTCCAGGTTCGGGTCTCTCAAAATGCGATGGCATCTTGGGAGACCCTGTGAAAGTGTGTCCTAGTCTGTGCAATGCTGTACCCTACGCTAATACTCAGCTAGTGAATGGTAGCGTTCAAAACATTCACCAATGCAAAGACCAGGATTGTCAGGACAGGAGGGACAATAATAGGGTGTCACGCCTATATCCGCGCTTGCTGCAGACACATCTTTTTTGGGGGGATTCATTGGGTAGGGGTACTCGGGAGGACATAAAGAAAATGCCTCTCATGCAGCCGACTGCATTTGGTTGGCGATGTGAATGGGGGAAGTACGGGCGCTGCAGAAGTGGTGGGTTCCCAATTAGGATTGGCGAATGCAGCAGGAAGGGCATTATGGGCACGACGGGCCTGTGTTTGTCTTCTTGGTGGCAGCGGGACACTACTTGTGCTTGCCACCTCACCAGCTTGAACTGCACTTATGGGACTCGCCACGTCACCAAGTGTTACTGCAGTGCTGGTTTGACTACGACCGGGGTGTACTAGGCCGCTGGCGCTTGCCAGTTCACCAAAACGCTACCAATAAAACTGTTAACGATCGCAGGGATCAGGCCTGACTCTGCGAACGCTGCAGTTATGCATTTAGTGTTTTGTAAGTGACAGTGATCGATCGATACTGCACTTGGGTGGGCTGGGCTGGGCCGGGCGGAGGGGCAAAACACAGGTGCTAGCAGGTATCTGGGCTGATCCCACTAACACTGCGTTTTTGGGAACCCTAAACTGCTGGGGATGCCAGTATAGATCTGATCGGATCAGATCAGATATTGATCAGTTCAGATACTATACCACTAAGGGAGGTGTACGGTGCGTGCGTGGGTGTTAGCGCTACTGGCACTAACCTGACGCTGCCTGGGGCTGGTGCTTGCCAGTTCACCAAAACGCTACCAAAAAAACTGTTAGCGATCGCAGGGATCAGGCCTGACTCTGCGAACGCTGCAGTTATGCGTTTAGTGTTTTGTAAGTGACAGTGATCGATCGATACTGCACTTGGGTGGGCTGGGCCGGGCCGGGCGGAGGGGCAAAACGCAGGTGCTAGCAGGTATCTGGGCTGATCCCGCTAACACTGCGTTTTTGGGAATCCTAAACTGCTAGGGACGCTAGTATAGATCTGATCGGATCAGATATTGATGCGTTCAGATACTATACCACTAAGGGAGGTGTACGGTGCGTGGGTGTTAGCGCTACTGGCACTAACCTGACGCTGCCTGGGGCTGGTGCTTGCCAGTTCACCAAAACGCTACCAAAAAAACTGTTAGCGATCGCAGGGATCAGGCCTGACTCTGCGAACGCTGCAGTTATGCGTTTAGTGTTTTGTAAGTGACCGTGATCGATCGATACTGCACTTGGGTGGGCTGGGCCGAGCCGGGCGGAGGGGCAAAACGCAGGTGCTAGCAGGTATCTGGGCTGATCCCGCTAACACTGTGTTTTTGGGAACCCTAAACTGCTGGGGACGCTAGTATAGATCTGATCGGATCAGATATTGATCCGTACAGATACTATACCACTAAGGGAGGCGTATGCTGCGTGCGTGGGTGTTAGCAGTACTGGCGCTAATCTGACGCTGCCTGGGGCAACGCATATCACCGCCGGGCGATCAGGGGGCTAAATCTTTATTCGGTAATAAACGGCGGGTGCCCTGACACTATAAAAAATAAACAAACTAACCAGCGTCACCCGTAACGGTTATACAGTGATCAGTGGTGAAAGGGTTAACTAGGGGGCAATCAAGGGGTTAAAACATTTATTAGGTAGTATATGGGGGTCCCTGTCGCTATAAAACGCTGACGGCGAACCTAAATATTTACCTCACTAACTAGCGTCACCAGCGACACTAATACAGCGATCAGAAAAATGATCGCTTAGCGACACTGGTGACGGGGGGTGATCAAGGGGTTAAAACTTTATTAGGGGGGGTTAGGGGGGTATCCTAGACCTAAAGGGGGCCTAACACTCACTGCCCTAACACTGTAACTGTCACAAACTGACACCAATACAGTAATCAGAAAAAAAAAAAAAAAAAAACCTGCTTGGTGTCAGTTTGTGACAGGGGGGGGTGATTGGGGGGGGGGTCGGGGGCGATCGGGGTGTTTTGTGTGCCTGGCATGTTCTACTGTGTGTGTGTGTGTTGTGCACTCACAGTGAAGTCTTCTCTCCTCGGCCCGGAACGGAAAATACCGAGCCGAGGAGAGATGACATCATTTCCTCTGCCTCTGTGTACAATACAGAGGCAGGGAAATGATCCCATTGGCTGGGAGCGATCGCGAGGGGGGGCCACGAATGGATGGCCTCCCCCTCACCACCGATCGCCGGGGGAGATTTGCCGACCGCCGCAGGCACCGGGGGGGGGGGTCCGATTGGACCCCCCACCCGCGGGCAGGCAAGGACGTACCTGTAAGTCCTTTTGCCTGCCCGTGCCGCTCTGTCGACGTATATAGTCGTGCGGCGGTCGGCAAGTGGTTAAAGATTGAGGCCTATATTGGGATAAGATTATGAGAGTTTAGGCTAACATTAGTGTTTTTGTCTTGTGTATTATCTTACAGAAAAAATTAATAATAAGTTTAAGGAGTCTGGATTTATGTGAAAATTTATTGACAAGTACAGGGAGCTGAGGAATCTGTGGGAGGTCAAACACAGTTTATATTACAATAAACAAGCAAGGAAGGCAACGCTGGAGACACTTCTGGAACTTGTGCAGACTTTGATCCCAGAAGCAACCATGGAGATTTTGGAAAGTAAAATTGGGATCTTGAGGAACATATATAGGAGGGAGCATAGGAAGATCCAGGCTTCCCTGAGATCAGGAGCATCAGCAGATGATGTGTATGTACCCAGGCTGTGGTACTTCAAAAAACTGTGTTTTCTTGACGACCAGACTGAAGCCAGGGAATCTCTTTTGACCCTTCTCTCCACTCTTCTCTGCAGCCTTCCCTCCACCCTTCCCTCCACCCCAGCAGAGGCTGATGAGGAACAACCTGGGCATTCCATCCTGGAAGAAGCGGGTGTGCCTAGCTTGAGCCAGGTATATTATTTTTATACATATTTAGTGTCCTAATATTAATGATGTTAACTAGATGTTATAATTGATTACCTATTAAGGATTTTATCCAAAAAATGATGTATACATATCAATTGACAGTAGTGGCCAAAAATGTTTGTCACCAGCTTGAAAAAATGCTGGGGTCAGAACGATACTCTTTTATATGTATTAACATTGAATTTGCAAGTCATGAACTGAAAATTGTGTGTGATTGATGAACCAAAAACTAAAACTATGTCCCTTTTTTATACACAGGATGAGCTCAGCCAGGAGGAAGTTCTGGAAAGTGGCAGGCAGGTGGAGGCCGGGCCCAGTGACAGCCAGGAGGTGGGTGGGCCCAGTGTCAGCCAGGAGGTGGCCGGGCCCAGTAGGAGCCTCACCCAATCGCAGGTGCCTTCCCTCCGCCTTCATACAAAAAGGCCCAGGAGGGGGACGGTGACAGAGGAGGCATCACTGCGCCTCATTAGGGAAGCTACGAATGTCCTCATGAGCCCCCCCGACGCTGAAGAGGCCTATGGCTGCTATCTAGCCACCAGGTTGCTAAAATTGGAGAAGGGCCAATGCCTCCTCTGTGAGGGAATTGTTGCTGAGGCCCTTCAGAAGGGGCTGAGGGGCCAGCTAACTGAGAGCAGCCACATATATGAGCAAGCCCATCCTCCTCCTCCGCCTCCTCCTGCCACAATTCCACCACCAGAGCCACAGCCTCCAAGGAAGGGTGCAGGGAAGGCTGCAGGGCAGCGTGGAGGGAAGTCTGCAGCGAAGAGAAGAAAGTGATGACCTGGGTTCAGTCTGGTCTGACAAAAGACACAGGCTGGTGTAGTACCACAGCCTGGGGACATATATGTCATCTGCTGCTGGTCTTGATCTCTGTGATTCCTGGACCAGATTGTGCTCCCTATTATATGGACTCCTCAAGATCCCAATTTTCTTTTCCATAGACTTGATGTGTGCCCTGGGGCCAAAATGCTTCACAAATTCCTAAAGTTTCTCCAGCGTTGCCTTCATCTTTATTTTGTTAACCAGAATAAATGGATATTTTATTTTCTGAAAATACTTGCCTATGTGTTTTCATTCAAATACATTTCTAAAAGACAATGTCAATTTAACAAGGGACACCACCCTCCTTGAGGTTCAAAAAAAAAAAAAAAATTATAATGTTATTGTGGTAACTTGACACAAAAAAAAATATATGGAGATCACTAGAAAATAATTTTAAAACAATCCTAAAAAAATATCTTGATGAAATCAAAAATAATAAAAGGTGACTCTAAAAAAAAATTTGTAAACATTATTATAGAGAACGGCTTTTAAAAAATACAATATTATTCATGAGATCCGGAGAAATAATCCAGAAATCAGTTTGTGAGAACTCTGTGTGAATATGAGCAGCCAAACAACTTCGTTCTTCTAGCATTATAAAGAAGACAATAATGCGCTGCATTTAACGATCACAGAATTTACAGCGTGAGGAATTTGCTAGCTCCAATACGAACACTAGTTTTACCAGACCGAGTGCTTCCGTCTCGTAATTGCTTCAGAGCATGCGTCGTTTTTGGTCCGTCGGAACAGCATACAGACGAGCGGATTTCTCGTTAGGAACTGTTTCCGGCGGAGTTCCGTCGGAAAGATTTGAAACATGTTCTATTTCTAAAGTCCATCAGATTTTTCTACAGAAAAGGTCCAATGAAGCCCACACACAATCGAATTGTCCGACGGATTCCTAATATTCCTAATATTGAGGGAGGACTGGATTAGCCCCCCTATTTTTGAGGTTGTTGATTCCTCGCATTAGAGTACAATTGCGATTTGAGCACAGCTCATGCGACTTTTGAGATTTCTGCTCATCTGAGATTAATTGGGATTGGGGTATAGTTTATGTGATTATGTACTATGCCTGGGTGGATCCAATATATTTAGCTCTCCTTCTAGGTTTATTATGTGTTTAGTAATTTTTAGTAAATATATGTTTGTATATATGTGCTCTCTCTCCGAAGGTTTTTTGCTCTTGTGTGTCCTCCCCGTCCTGTATTCATTAAAGGAAAGAATAGTAGTTCGTTTAGGGTTTTCTTTTGCCCACAGTAATATGGTGCATGTTGGGGCTTCATTATCAAGGCTGCCGTGATATACACTTGGAGCCCGTGACCAGTGTTACTATTGGCATGAATGACTCCAATATCATGGCCGCGGCCAGGGTTTTTGTATAGACAGGCCCACAACAAAATGGCGCACATCGTGGCTTCACTTTAATGGCCACCTATGCAGTATATATTTCAGCAGCTTCCACCATCCACTCAGATCGCCCTGAGGAAGACATGTGATCGTCCTTTGTCGGCATGCGTAGGGGAGGGTCCAGGATGGTGAAGGAGACAGTCACTTGCTCTCTGAGCTAGCTGCTGATTCACACTGGTGCACTGCCAGCACCTATAATGTGTGAGTACCCTGATATTTACCTACAGAAAATTTCTATATTTAAACGATAATGCATTACCTGGCCTCTTTTGTATTTTAAATTGAGGATACCATCTTTGGATTACACCTGGAGGAGCCTGTAAATCCTGCTACTTAGAGCCCAGAGGTGATTTAGCTGCTGTTGTGGACCAAACTTAATTGTGCAGCTACACAATTGGAAGTGAGAGCAGACACATGGGGGGGGGGGGGGGGCACGTGTGAAGTCATGGTTAATATAATTTGGATCATCATCACAGAGTCACTTTATGGGACATTATATATATATATATATATATATATATATATATATATATATATATATATATATATATATATATTTTTTTTTTTTTTTTTTTTTTCACTGTGGACTTGCTGAAAATAAGTTTTGAATATATGTTTTTTTTTTTCACTGTGGACTTGCTAAAATTTAAGAATTTTTTATATTTTGATGTTTACTTCAATATTTTTATATTTCTTTTACTGGGCAATTGCTTGCTTATAATATATATATATATATATATATATATATATATATATATATATATATATATATATATATATATTTTTTTTTTTTTTTTAAACTGTGGACTTGCTGAAAATAAGTTTTGAATATATATAAAAAAAAATTCTCACTGTGGACTTGAGAAATTTTGATGTTTACTTCAATTTTTTAATATTTCTTTCACTGTGCACTTGCTTGACAACAAGTATTTCATTTATATATTTTTTACCATTTATATTCTTTGTTTGGGAATTCAAGTTGCTCTAACAGTCACTCGCGCATTGCCTATGGCAATTATATATATTTTTTCACCTGAGTGAGTGGTATATCACATAGCGCGGCATTTGTTTATTTTTAACTATTGTGAACTGGTTTAGTTCTATCTTCTCTGGCTTGTATTAAAAAAAAAAAAAAAAAACACCTTTTCGCTCCTCAGTGGAGGACCAACTTCTAGCAAATATTTCTCTTCTGACCCTGACACAGGATATTAAAGATAAAATAGATGCTGACATCACAAACCCAAAATTCTTCTAGCCATCAAACTACCTGAAGCTTCAGAAGCAGATGGTTTTTCAGCACTTTACTATAAAACCTACACTGATATTCTCCCCCCCCCCCCCACCTCACTATTTTATGTGACCATTTAAAAAAAATCTCATTCTGATTTCTACCCCTTCTCCCCCTAAGCCCATATAATGATGCTACCCAAAATGGGTAAGGACCACTTAGATCCATATAATTTTCACTCCATATTCAGACTCAACATAGGCAACAAGCTACTTGCTAAAGTGCTGGGCCCAAGGTTAAACTCCTTTCTCTCCACTTTGATCCATAAGAATCAAGTGGGTTTCATCCAAAATAGTCAAGACCCTTATAATACTCTTAAAGTACAGTAATCCACATGTTCTTCACCATAACAAGGTATTTTATCACTCGATATGCATAAAGCCTTTGACACTATCTTTTGGAATTATCTGCAGTACATATTACATGGGGACTCAGAAGCTGCTTCCTTTTGTGGCTGAAATTACTGTGGCCCATCAGTGTTGCTTTAAATATTTAAACCTATTCTCAACCCCTTTCCCCATTGAGAGAAATACTTATGAAGACTGCCCTCTTTCCCCAATATTGTTTGTCCTTGCCCTGGAACATTTGGCGCATCTCATCAGGATGAACCTCAATGCCCATGGTATTTTTCCGTCTCCATATTTATTCATCTTCACTACTAACTTTAACCCAATCTATTATATGTTTACCTAATTTGCTATCTATCCTAAACTATTTTGCCCAAATCTCTAATTTGCACATTAACAAAGACAAATCATTAGATCTCAACTCTATACACGTAAGTCTTTCATCAAATTTCACTGAGCTGATAAACAACTGGATTACCTGGGTATCCAGCTGGCTACCCATTATGCCGATGTATACTCAGTTAATTATATTCCTATTATTCCTTAGTTAAAAATGTAACTAACGTCCTGGACTCAGAATTCTCCCGCTCTAATGCCGGGTGCGCAGTGTGCCACTACTTATATTGGCATAGAGCGGGGTCACCGTGTGACGTCATCCGGAGGCCCGCTCCTTATGACGTCACCGCCTGGGGCATAATGGGCGGTGAAGTCTGAAGGGGCGGGTCTCCGGTGACTCCGCCCTATGCCTATATAAGTAGTAGCACACCGCTTACCTGGCATTAGAGCAACATCGGAAGAAGAACAGAGGGAGAAGACAGCGGAGAAGACCCTGCAAAATAGCGAGAAGATAGCGGAGAAGACCCAGAAGAGGCAGAAGACAGAGGACAGAGGGAGAAGAACCGGAGAGGGCTATGAGACATCAGCGGAGAAGACCTGGAGAGGGAAGAAGAACCGTCAGAAGACGTCAGTGGAGGAGACAGATAAGCCGGAGAGGGGGGAAGAAATCGGAAGCAATGCTGGAGCTGCCTTAATAAATTACTTTAAAAACCCGTGTAATGTGTTTTATTTTTGACATTTTCTTTTAGGTGAATGGGTAGGGGTAAAATGTACCCCATACTCATTCACATAGGGTGGGAGCTGGGATCTGGGGGCCCCTTTATTAAAGGGGGCTTCCAGATTCCGATAAGCCCCCCGCCCGCAGACCCCAACAACCAACAGCCAGGGTTGTCGGGAAGAGGCCCTTGTCCTCATCAACATGGGGACAAGGTACTTTGGGGTGGGGGGGTGCAGGGCCCCCTGCCCCAAAGCACTTACCCCCCCATGTTGAGGGCATGTGGCCTGGTATGGTTCGGGGGGGCGCTCGCTCCTCCCGACCCCCTTTTCTAACCTGCTATGCTGTGTGCTCGGATAAGGGTCTGGTATGGATTTTGGGGGGACCCCATGCCGTTTTTTTCGGCATGGGGGTTCCCCTTAAAACCCATACCAGACTAAAGGGCTTGGTATGCTCTTGGAGGGGGAACCCATGCCGTTTTTTTTTTTTTAATTTGGCGTCAGAGCACAAGTCACATGCCAAAGACGGATAAGTCAATACAGCGATCCGACTTTGATCCGACTTCAGTGATATTCAATGGGCTGAAGTAGGATCAAAGGATCAAAGTCGAACCAAAGTAGTGCAGGGAGCATTTTCAAAGTCAGATCAACTTCTGTCGAACCAGTTAAGACGGCTCCTATAGGGAAACATTGATTTTCACACCTCATGCGACATGAGCTCTCAATGTCGGAGCATTTGTCGTTCCAGTGTGAACCCTGCCTTAGGCTGGCCACAATAAAAGGCCACTCTAAAATGTACAGTTTTACTGTATTGGGGGGTTGGGGGGGTCCGAAAACCAGTCAGTATCTGGTGTGACCACCATTTGCCTTACGCAGTGCAGCACATCTCTTTTGCATAGAGTTGATCAGGTTATTGATTGTGGCCTGTGGAATGTTGGTCCATTTCTCTTCAATGGCTGTGCGAAGTTGCTGGATATAGGCAGGAACTGGAACACGCTGTTGTATACGCCGATCCAGAGCATCCCAAACATGCTCAATGGGTGACATGTCTGGTGAGTATGCTGGCCATGCAAGAACGGGGATGTTTTCAGCTTCCAGGAGTTGTGTACAGATCCTTCCAACATGGGGCCATGCATTATCATGCTGCATGCCCCAAGACAATAATAATAACAGAAAATCCTCTGATTATACACAACAAAAGGGAGGATATCACCCTGGTGGTCCCAGTAGGGGACCATACAGGGAAGATTATCGCCCAAGTCAATATGATTTAACACGGAGACCGTATTCGGAAGATCAATACTCCGAATAAGCGGTTCCCGTTCATAATAGATTTCAACCTCTTAGAGAGGGAGACAGAGACTATGAGAATGATCATTATCCATACAGGGGGGAACAACGTATGGAATATCGCACCCCGACTAGGGATAGGAGAAGGGACAGATCCCCTTGGTACCAACCACCTTATCCACAGAGAAGGGAATATGAGTTGGGCCCCCCACGACACCCTCAGTGGGAAGACCAATACCAGTCACAGCACTGGGGTTTTCCCAGAGTAGAACAAAAAACACAAAAACCTATAGAACAGAGAGAGGAGTCAGAGGGGGCGGAGGTCAAAAAGCAAAAAGGAAAAGGGAATGAAAGGACAAGGAATTTTTAATTTAAGTAAAGTCACTCTCACTGATGCAGAAACCTCTGTCTTAGACAAGGGTCTCAAATTTGCGCCTCCTCGAGCCCTCAACAAATTTGAAACATATATGGATATCCATAAATTCACACGAAGTCTTAATATCAAAAGATACATGTTATCAAACCCCATAAATCCTAGAGGGACTCACTCCACTGGGATTAGACATTCTGGCCTCGCCAACGCTTCCCTGTTCAATCCCCCATCATGGGGTCTGTCCTCATCAATTAAGGTGTTTAGGGATGTACTCCTCAGAGATTTAGATCTCCTTAAGGTCAAACAGGCTAAAATGACTAAGCATTTACAACTAGAATTAGATCAACTTTGCAGCCAAAAGGATTTGGTAATTAGACCCACTGACAAGGGAGGAGGGATTGTGATCCTCAACAAATCAGACTATCTTGCCGAGCTGAATAAGATTGTTGGTGACAGAGAGACCTATTCACTGCTCCCTTCAGATCCATGTTCCAAATTTAAAAAGGAACTAGAATGTATTGTTAATAAAGGTTTTGAGTCTGGTATAATTAATAAGAAAGAAAAATCCTTTCTTATACCTGTTTCTTCTCACCTCCCTATAATTAAGATTCATAAGGACTCGGCCCATCCCCCCCGGCTGACCTATTATTAGCGGGATTGATTCCCTCACCTCACGAGCAGGTAAATATATTGATGGGTATTTACAACCCCTAGTGAGATCCCTGCCTGCTTTTGTTAAAGCGGTGGTCCACCTATCTATCTTTTTTTTTTTTTAGTTCATTCACACATTTTTTTTCTCAGCATTATATACTCACATATTGTGTGAAATATGTCCGCCTGTGTCAGATTTCGTCGGAAAGAATAACTTATATTATTCACTGCAGGCGGTTTCCATCCTCATTGTGGGCATTTGAAGCCCACAAGCATTTATTCCCTGGATGTGGTGAATGCTGTGCTCCCAGCATTCACCGCTCGTTCCCGCACATGCTCAGTGGCATCCTGGGAAGCCTGAGACTAGCTCCCAGGAGTCTGGGAGAGGCTAGAAACACGCCTACTCCCACGGGAGGAGAACCAGGAAGTGCAAAGAAGAATAGAAAAATAAAAGGTAATTACGGCAATTTAAATTTTTTTAAACGGCATGTCAGCATCTAGGCAAGGAAGAGAATACATACAGATTTTGTTCAAAATTTGGGTGGAACCCCACTTTAAGGACACCAGACATGTCATTAATCTCCTTAGGAATTGTAGGTACAGGGAAGGTTTCTGGCTAGTGACAGCGGACGTGATGTCCCTGTACACTATAATTCCCCATAATTGGGGATTATTTTCAGTGGAATATTTTCTCAAACAGGATTCTACCCTGTCTAGAAGACAAAGAGAGTTCATTATGACTCTCTTAGAATATGCTACCACTCACAACTTTTTTTGTCACAGTAACAATTACTATCTTCAGACCAGAGGTGTGGCCATGGGGGCGAAATTCGCCCCCAGCCTAGCCAACCTCTTCATGGGTAAATTGGAGGAGGACGTAACTTATGCTGATAGGAGACCTGAGCTGGTCCTATGGGCCAGGTATATAGATGATGTCCTCCTCCTATGGGACGATACTCTAGAATCCTTACAGACATTTATGACTCATCTTAACAACAATGGAAGAGGTATAGAATTCAAATATGAAGCAAGCCAACATACTATCAATTTTTTAGACCTAACTATTTGTAGTGAAGGTGATAGTCTGGTTACCTCCACGTTTTTTAAAACAACAGATCGTAACTCATTTATACCTCGAGACAGCTGTCACCACAGCTCTTGGCTAGATTCAGTCCCTAAAAGTCAATTTATTCGTATGAGAAGAAATTGTACCAAAATTGACGACTTTGACTCTCAGAGTAAAATACTGAGAGATAGACTTGAAGATAAGGGTTATGATATCACTGCACTTAATGACAAAATGGCTGAAGTTCGAACGTTCGATCTTTTACTGGCAGATAAACCTGCGGTTTCAGATCGTGAATCTAACAACTTTTCTTGTCCTTTTATCACACGTTATTCCCAGCAGCATTTTTCTATAAAAAAACTTATTTATAAGCACTGGCATATAATCAAAAATGACCATGTGTTGAGCTCAGTACTTCCTGATAAGCCAAAATTGGTTTTCAGAGGGGTTCCCCCAATCAAAAAAATGGTAGCCCCCAGCGTCTGTGATCCACCCATTTACAAACCAATGTTCTTTCAGAACCTGGTTGGGTTTTACAGATGCAATAGGTGTGCTGTTTGTTCCATCAATGCTACCAAGGCTAGGAGAACGGTACAGTTTGCGTCTAGTGCTAAAAATCAGGTTTTCCCTATTAAATCCTTTATTACCTGCTCCACTCCCTGTGTGGTCTATCTCCTGACCTGCCCTTGCGGGCTTCAGTATGTTGGCCATACTGTACGACCCCTGCAGGTCAGGTTGAACGAGCACATTGGGAATATTAAAAGAGGCTTTAAGGGCCACCCTCTCTCTAGACACTATCTGGAGGTTCACCAACAAAACCCTAGGGGTACCTCCATGATAGGGTTGGATAGGCTCAAACTCCCTTGGAGGGGGTGGGCCAAAGAGGCGTGCCATTTCAAAGCTCGAAATGAGCTGGATATACAAAATAGGATGTCTCAAACCTTATGGTTTGAATACAGATATAGAAATTAACGTGTTTATTGATAACGCGTAAGAATACTCGATAATGGTTCAACTGTATGGCCTACCTCTTTTTGATGGCACGGCTGTGCATTTATATATGAGGGTCTGGTGTCATGGAACTTTTGTGTAAACAACCCTTTGTTTAAAATACCCCCCCTTTTAATTTCTTCTTTTTTGTTTTGGCACTATATGTGTGTTTATTTAAGGTTTGGCACTTTACTATCAAATGCGATTTAACTCTGTTTTATGTAGAGACACGATTATGTGTTCCTTATGAATTTCATATTGAGGTTTGGTACCATTAGGTTGAAGCCAAAGATTGAGGCTTGGTACCATGTTTGTGGTCCATGTGATCTCTGGGCTCCAATATGTCGTCCGTGCGATAATGAGGCTTGATCTCTGTTTTAGTCAATAGGCTTTAGGAGTGATAGCGAGGCCTGGTTCCTGAGTGATAACGAGGCTTGGTCTCTGTCACAGCCAATACGAACTTGGTGTGAAAGTGAGGCTTGGTACCAAGTGGATGCTATTTGAGTGATGTGTCAGCACGTCGCCGTGCCCCAGGAAGACACAAGGTATTGCGAAACATGTAGGGCTGTGCGTTGTGCTGACGCAATCACGCCACATGTGACCCGGTACACGGGGGCTTTTTATTGTTTGTTTTAGCTAGCTGGCTTTTTATCTATTCATGCACCTTTATACAATTTTTCTGTGCAATATCCCTGTACATTACCTCTGTACATGTTGTCTTATGAGCTTTTGCTTATCTAGTTAACATTAAAATTTTGAATTTTAACTTACTACACGACTGGAGTCCCTTTATGTCTGCTCATTCCTGGCTGGGAGCCCGAGTGTTCTTCTCTTTTCAGATTGGGGACATCCAGCTGCTAAGCATTTACTGCTATCTGGCTAAATCCTCGTGGACCGCTCAAAGCAACCAAAGGACTCGAGATACCAGAGGATTAAAGTGTCCCTGCAGAGGGCTATATCTGTCTGCTCGTATGACCCTGCTCTTTAGGGGGTCCACCGGTTCCGGTAAGGGTTATCACATACAGAGTTTACATCGAGCTGTCTTTCATTTGTGGACATTTTAAAGCTGAATATCTGGACCTTGATACTTGCTGTGGATTATAACGCACATATTTTTTCTATTACATCTAAAGAAAACGCTGCTCATTTTATTTTATTTGTATATGGACACTAATGGTCTTATGGACATTGTTTTTTCATTTATTGATTGATGTGCACATGATTTTTTTCAGCTGTCGCTATTTTGTTTATTTCACAATTCATTTATGTATACATCACCTGAAGGAGTTTAGGAGGCTCAGGATGCACTCTTGATTCGGGTGTGTCCTGGTTTTCTGTATGGTATTGGTTCACACTATTTCTTGCATAAGAAATATTTAATGTAGCGCAACTTTTCTTACTCTGACATTTATTAGCACCATTAGGTATTAGATGGTTTATTGTTGCTGCTTTTTTGCTGATTTGCTTTTGTCTTAGCACGGTATTTACACTTTATTTAACTGCAACATGAAGTGATGGTCATGGATGAATGGCACAACAATGGGCCTCAGGATCTCGTCACGGAATCTCTATGCATTCAAAATGCCATCGATAAAATGCACCTGTGTTCGTTGTCCATAGCATACAGCTGCCCATACCATAACCCCACTGCCACCATGGGCCACTCGATCCACAACGTTGACATCAGCAAACCACTCACCCACACGACACCATACAGGCTGTCTGCCATCTGCCCTGTACAATGAAAACCGGGATTCATCCATGAAGAGAATACCTCTCCAAGGTGGCAGACGCTATCGAATGTGAGCATTTGCCCACTCAAGTTGGTTACGATGACGAACTGCAGCTGTCCGGGTGGCTGGTCTCAGACGATCTTGGAGGTGGAGATGCTGGATGTGATGGTCCTGGGCTGGTGTGGTTACACGTGGTCTGCGGTTGTGAGGCCAGTTGGATGTACTGCCAAATTCTCTGAAACGTCTTTGGAGACAGCTTATGGTAGAGAAATGAACATTCAATTCAAGGTCAAAAGCTCTGGTGGACATTCCTGCAGTCAGCATGCCAATTGCATGTTCAAAACTTGCGACATCTGTGGCATTGTGCTGTGTGATAAAACTGCACATTTTAGAGTGGCCTTTTATTGTGGCCAGCCTAAGGCACACCTGTGCAATAATCATGCTGTCTAATCAGCATCATGATATGCCACACCTGTGAGGTGGATAGATTATCTCGGCAAAGGAGAAGTGCTCACTAACACAGATTTAGACAGATTTGAGAGAAATAGGCCTTTTGTGTACATAGAAAAAGCCGTAGATCTTTGCATTCAGCTCATGATAAATAGGGGCAAACACAAAAGTGTTACATTTTTTAATTTTACTTAGTGTATATACACACAAATACATGAATATATGTTGAATTTAAAGAGTAAAAACTGAGCTGTCTTAGCATCCCATGAATAAAAAACTCTACGCGTTTTGTTAATCACATTCACTCATCAGGAGTATGGATGCAAAAATTCACTGTAGATACAGAAAAATCAAGTATATTAATATAGATACATGTATAATAAACCCTTCAACCCAAAGGGGGGGGGGGGAATTCCCTAGGTAGTTGTTTCTAGAATCTAATACTCACACATCAGCTCATAAGATATATGTTGGCTCATGCGATGATGGAGGAATGAGGGAAGGGATCCCCAATAAAATGTCAGGTCCAGAGCTGAGGCAGAAAAGCCCAAACCGGATCAAGGGGACCGCCAGAAAAACAGGCTAGGTGACCACAGTGCAATCCATGAGAGTAGGATGGTATACAGTATCTCACAAAAGAGAGTACACCCCTCACATTTTTGTAAATATTTTATTATATCTTTTCATGTGACAATATTGAAGCAATTACACTTTGCTACAATGTAAAGTAGTAAGTGAAAATGTCCAAATTGGGCCCAATTAGCCATTTTTCCTCCCCATATCATGTGACTCGTTCGTGTTACAAGGTCTCTTGTGTGAATGGGGAGCAGGTATGGTAAATTTGGTGTTTTCGCTCTCACTCTCTCATACTGGTGACTGGAAGTTCAACATGGCACCTAATGGCAAAGAACTCTCTGAGGATCTGAAAAAAAGAATTGTTGCTCTACATAAAAATGGCCTAGGCTATAAGAAGATTGCCAAGACCCTGAAACTGAGCTGCAGCACGGTGGCCAAGACTATACAGTGGTTTAACACGACAGGTTCCACTTAGAACAGGCCTCCCCATGCTTGATCAAAGACGTTGAGTGCACGTGCTCAGCGTCATATCCAGAGGTTTTCTTTGGGAAATAGACGTATGAGTGCTGCCAGCATTGCTGCAGAGGTTGAAGGGGGGGGAGTCAGCCTGTCAGTGCTCAGACCATTTGCCACACACTGCATAAAATTGGTCTGCATGGTTATCGTCCCAGAAGGAAGATGATGCACAAGAATGCCTGCAAACAGTTTGCTGAAGACAAGCAGACTAAGGACGTGGATTACTGGAACCATGTCCTGTGGTCTGATGAGACCAAGATAAACTTTTTTGGTTCAGATGGTGTCAAGCATGTATGGTGGCAACCAGGAGAGGAGTACAAAGAATAGTGTGTCTTGCCTACAGTGAAGCATGGTGGTGGGAGTGTCATGGTCTGGGTCTGCATAAGTGCTGTCTGCACTGGGGAGCTCCAGTTCATTGAGGGAACCATGAATGCCAACAAGTACTGTGACATTCTGAAGCAGAGCATGATCCCCTCCCTTTGGAGACTGGGCCGCAGGGCAGTATTCCAACACGATAACGACCCCAAACACACCTCCAAGATGACCACTGCCTTGCTAAAGAAGCTCAAGGTAAAGGTGATGGACTGGCCAAGCATGTCTCCAGACCTAATCCCTATTGAGCATCTTTGGGGCATGCTCAAACGGAAGGTAGGAGAGCGCAAGGTTTCTAACATCCACTAGCTTCATTATGTCGTCATGGAGGAGTTGAAGAGGACTCCAGTGGCAACCTGTGAAGCTCTGGTGAACTCCAGGCCCAAGAGGGTTAAAGCAGTGCTGGAAAATAATGGTGGCCGCACAAAATATTGACACTTTGGGCCCAGTTTGGACATTTTCACTTAGGGGTATACTCACTTTTGTTGCCAATGGTTTAGACATTAATGGCTCTGGGTTGCGTTATTTTTAGGGGACAGCAAATTTACACTGTTATACAAACTGTATACTCACTACTTTACATTGTAGCAAAGTGTCATTTCTTCAGTGTTGTTACATGAAAAGATATAATAAAATATTTTGCAAAAATGTGAGGGTTGTACTCACTTTTGTGAGATACTGTATATACAAAAGACCGCATCCATCTGGAATGAAAGGTGTATAATAAATATTTATGTGAATTAAATTTGATGATAGTTTTAAAAAATTGTGTAAAAAAAAAAAAAAAAAAAGTGAAAAGACAAAAAAAATGTGTAGATGGAGTCACATATTACCCCTTGCTGCCTGACATAAATGCTGACAATGTGTGAACCAGAGGTGCGGTGTCTCATTGATGGTTATGGATTGCAAAGTGATCCACCCGGCCAGTGCCGGCTAAAAATACCCTAAATATGGGGTGGGTACCAGCCAATGTTGTGCTCATGCCCTGCGGGCGGACGGGAGGCAGAGAATCGGCCACCGCATCCACCTGGAACCAGAAGCGAATTCCCACCTACCCATCCCACGGCGCATGATGGAAACAAATGTGTCCCCCTCTTTTCATGGCGCCAACCTGACGTCAGGCAGGGGGCATGTCTGCATGACGCAGATGCACAGGAAGGTACTCCCTGCCCTCCCCATGGGGTAGAGGATAGTAAAGGGAGGCATTGCTGAGTATCGCAGCCCCGGAATCAAACATACCTCACCAAAAAATCCGCACTTAACTCACACAAGTTGATCTTGTGCCTGATGAGGAAGAAAGATGTATAAATGACGAGCAAGTTTTTTGAGGCATTACTGGATCAGAAATTTTTCTTCTACTTTGATATATTATGACATTAATCTCTGTACCTTAGATCCAGCCCTCTGTAACTGCATCTTTGGGTAACTGGTAACTGTGTCCACACAGGGTGTTGTTTATATGTTGGTTATTTGTTTTTTGTAATTTTAATGATGTTGTAATAACATTTTTACTTTTTTACTCCTTCTCATTGTGTGCCCACAAAATCTGCCAATTTTTTGACTTGGTCAATCCTTATATATATTTTGGATGTTGGCATGGTGAGGGTCATCCCTACATATATAACAAATAGTCCATAAGCTGGAAAAAATGGTAAAATCAGAAAGGACAGTCAGCTAATACTCTAAAATATATGGTCTATTATTGGTATTGGTGGCATGGCAGGTCACAGGAAAGTGGGTGTCTTCCACCCCAAATATGTCAAGGAAGAAAAGAAACATGACCTGTCATAGCCACAGTAGCAAGCCTCCATCGCCTGACGTCAGGTTGGTGCCATGGGGAAGGGGGGACATGTTTGTTTCCACCACGTGCCATGGGATGGGTGGGGGGAATCTGCTTCCGGTTCCAGATCGATGCGGTGGCCGATTCTCTGCCTCCCTTCTGCCCACACGGCGTGAGCATGACGGCGGGTACCCGCCCGTATCTCGGGTATTTGTAGCCGGCACTGGCCGGGTGGATCACTTTGCAATCCATAACCATCGATGAGACACCGCACCTCTGGTTCACACATTGTCAGCACACGTCAGCCAGGAAGGGGTAATATGTGACTCCATCCACACATTTTTTTGTCTTTTTACTTTTTTTTTTTTACACAGTTTTTTAACACTATCACTGTTTAATTTCATTCACATACATTATCAACACATTTAATTCACATAAATAATTATTATGTACCTTTCATTCCAGACGGATGCAGTCTTATGTATATATACCATCCTACTCTCACGGATTGCACAGTGGTCACCTGGCCTGTTTTTCTGGCGGTCCCCTTGATCCGGTTTAGGCTTTTTCTGCCTCAGCTCCGGACCTGACATTTCATTGGGGATCCCTTCCCTCATTCCTCCATCATCACATGTCTGCATGCATCTTATGATCTGATGTGTGAGTATTAGATTCTAGAAACAACTACCTAGGGAATTTCTTTTTTTCCCCCTTTGGGTTGAAGAGTTTATTATACATATACCTATATTAATATACTTGATTTTTCTGTACCTACAGTGAATTTTTGCATCCATACTCCTGACGAGTAAACGAGATTCACGAAACAAGTAGAGTTTTTTTATTCATAGGATGCCAAGACAGCTCAGCTTTTACTCCTTATAGTCAACATATATATTCATTGTATGATATTTTATATGTTTTTTGATAAATGTGTAATCAATATCAACTCATCTGTATATGGCTGTGTTTATGTTGTAGAAACTGTATCATGCAGCTCTAGACCAAAGGAACAGCGTTTCATAAATTAAAGGTTTTTCTATATACATACTCCATACACTGTTTTATTTAGCAATAGCATATCTCATTTGAAGTCCCAATATTTTTCTTTTATGCTTTAATGAACAAATAACCAATATTCTCACTAATAGCCTCAGAAAATTTCTCAAGATTTGGGACCATTGATAGCGTATTGCTATCCCACTCTCTCTGTATAGGGCTTAGTTTACTTTATGAAGCACTTATGTGGTGGCTGGGGACCCCCAGCACCATGCCTCCTTTCCCACTCTTCCCTCCTCCTTTCTTCCTCTTTCTCCCTATTACTACCTCTTTTTATTCACTGTTTCTTCTCCTCTCTACCTTTCTTTTTTTCTTTCTGTACTTCTTTTGCACTATAGTCTACAATTTCTTATCTTTTTTGGTCTAGAATGCAATACTACTTGTATTCTATACCCTTAATTGCTTTATTGTATATGAATAATGACACTACACAGTATGCATTGCATTCTATTTTGTATATTAATGGTTGTGACAATGACTTATCGACCTTGTTAACATGTACCATTTGTTTTCTTATGATAAAAATCAATAAACATATTAAAAAGAAAAATTGCATTGGGGTTGATTAGGAATGCCCATGTAGCCTGAGAGGCAAGAGCAGCTCCACCCATCCCACACTCCTGTCAATTACAAGTGATGTCAATGCTGGAACTCCAAAATAAGTGTAGCACCGTCATATATGTCCCAGGCATAACTTGAGCCAGGGAATTGGGTCAGGGTTATTAGAGGCCAAGGCTGGGTGTCTTATCCTGGCAGCTCTCTGGTGCCTCCCCTCGGTCGAGAACAATGTTTCTCAACCTTTTTTCAGTCAAGGCACCCTTTAAAATTATGGACAAACTTGAGGCTCCTCCAAAACTATGGAGAGTCTTGAGGCGCCCCAAATTGTAAAAACTATTCTAATGGTTTTACATAATGCAGACACATCAACACATGTAGGACACCCAACATTAGAGAAAATTTATTCTTCCAAAGCAAATACACTTTTGCACACTGATACGACTAGTATCATAATGTTTCTCTTCTCCTTCAGTTTTTCTCCATCACTCAGCTAATGTGACCAAAAAGCTGTTTTAGAGAGGCAAGGGAGGGTCAAATAAGGATGATATGCAGGCAACTGACATCCTCCTTATCGGCTGATGATGTAATTGGTAGTTAGGACCCTAGCAGCTAGAAGGTTGTAATTGTGTACAATGAAAACCTGTGGCTTTGTGTAACTAAAAGGCATGCTTCATCCACCCACTGGCTTGTATACAATTTTGGGGCAATTTTTAGGCATTTTGCCAAGGCACCCTGAAGAAACCTTAAGGCACCCTGGTTGAAAAAGGCTTGTCTAGAAGGTTTGTAAATCTTCTAGAATTAGTGGGTGGAGGTTATGAGGAGCTGCCATGCCAGCAGGGGCAGTCAGGTGGAAGATGGAGATGCAGTGTTGAAAAAGCTGTTGCTGACCCTCACTTGTACCCCTAGTCTGGTGGGGTGTCCTTCCTTGAGTTGGGGCATGGGTGCTGGTAGGATCCTGCCATAACACATGTGGAGATCAATAAAGGGGGGAGATTGCCACATGTAGCCAGTCTTCCTTGAAAACAGCGGTGTGTTTAAGTCTTCAGCCTTTTCCCTAGAGATCTCCTGGGAGTCAGTCGGGTGGGCTGGTAATGAGTCAGGAGGACTGGTGTGAGAGTTAGCCTGGAGGGCTAATGAAAGGGGCAGCTGCAGCCAGTTGGGTTGGCAGTGCCTGAAGAGGTGGTGCTAGGATTAGCGGTCACAGAGATCCAAGTTCACCAGCACAGGGGTGTGGTACATAAGCTTATGGCAGAACTATGAAAGACACGATGGGGAGCTGAACTGCTAACAGCAGACTTGGGGAAGGTTTGAATATGCTTCAATGGCAAACTGTGGAACCCCTTGAGATCTTTCATGGACCTCTGGGTTTCTACATAACCCCAATTGAGAAATCCTGCACTGGACAAACCTGGCCCATTTTCTTTTATTTGCATAGTGTTCAATCCACCTGTAGACAGCAGTATACTCACACAGTGAAGAATAGTGTCTTATGTCCCCACTTGAATGCTGGAAGAAACATTGTTTATTTTGTCCTGTAGTAAGTGATCAATAGAAAATTAGTGGCAAGATTTTTTTTGGGACGCCTAAAAATGCGCCTAATGGGACGCCTAAAAAAAAAGCTTACATTGATCACTAGCAAATCAAAAAAACTTTGCATAATCAACCAGCGGTTATCTTAAATCTCTTAATTGAATTACTGGATAAAAAGCCCACTAATATTATGAAAATCATAAACAGTGCTTGGAGTGCAAAAGAGTATGCCACATATCAGAAGAAAGAAATGGTGAATTTCACTTACATGGAATGAGATGTTAAAAAATTATTGTTGGTCCAAATAGAAGGTTTTCTCAGACATGATAGCTAAAGCCTCCAACGGCAGGGGTCAGAACTGTAGGCAGACCCAGATTCCCAGAAGCAGTGTTCTGCTCTCAATGAAGCACACATATGCAGCGTCTGTGTCTATTACTGCGAGCAGATTACAGGGAAGCCTGTCTCTGCTGTCAGAATAAGTGCAGTCTCTTGATGTGGTTCCTGCAGGAAAGAGGAGCTCTCATAACAATACAGTGCCCATATGCAGAATCCTGGAGCAGGGCAATGTGTCTCTTTTACTTTGATAGCAGGTTACAATGGGTTGCAGCCGGGTTGCAATCTAATATTGCTTTCTGGTTCTGTTCAAAATACAGCCTAGTCAAAATACTGTGTACGTAGTCACTACAACATTTTTGGGACTTTTTTTCAACAAAATAAGTTCACTCTAATCTTGACTTCTTGCTTTAAAAATGGTCAGTGTAGTTCTTGATCAACATGCAAATGAGTGAAAATGTTTAAATACTATGTAAATGTAGTCCCTACCAGTGGTGGCCGTTCCATATAGGGCGCAGCGTTGTGGACCCCCTAATATATGCATCCAGCCCCCTAATCTACATGAGGGGCACCGGACGCATGGATTCCAATGTTTTTTTTTTCGTTTTTTTTTTAATTGACTCACGTGATTAGAGCCCGAGGCTCTAATTGACTTCAAAAAAGGGTGGGCTCAGGGTGCAGAGCACTGCACCCCGAGCCCACCCACTTGTGTGACAATAGCAAACTAATATTCGCTATTGTCTTTCTACTTCTCCTCCTGGTGAATCAGGAAGTTGGAGGGGCGATTAGCCAAGAGGAGAAGCGATTGTATTGGCCAGTACCGGGGGCGGGGAGGATGTACAGGGAGACCCGGAAGATGCCCGTTGTCTCCTGCTCTGCATTCATCATCTGCTCTTCATTGCCGCCAAGAGCCTGACCGCATGAGCACCACCCACCAGGCGGGGGGGGGGCATCAGGTGGTCTGCTGTTTGCCCCCCCCCCCGGCTGGAGCACCAGACGCAATATATCGGGGCCTTTTTTTAAAGTAACTAAATAAACTCTGGTGTTGAAATCATGATTAATGATTAATGGCTCTGCAGCTTACGCATGTATTTTCAAATGTGTGCAAACTAAGCCCCTGTTTTAATGCTATCTGTTAGACAGGATAATTCAGTTGTTTACAGGCTGGTTGGTGAGTTGAGCAGGGAATTTTCTTTGGTTTTGTTTGACATGCTTTGCCCTTACATGTGCTTCTTGCTGCGAAGGCCAGTTATACGTGGGGACAGTGGCCATTTGTTTGCACTATTGAAATACTGGTGAGGGGACGCACTGGACACCTTTGCCTCCATTGTACTATATGCTGGGTGTCCAGTGCTCCCCTGTGCCTTTTAGGAGGGTTGCACACCCTCCAGGCTTACCTGCCCCCTATCTATCGGTTATTATGCATGTGCTTTCACTGTAGTGCCTCTCAAAAGAGTTAGGACTGCAAATAACATTGGGGTGCCGTGAAGAGGCTCTGCAGCTAACGCATGTACTGGTATTTGCAAATGTGTGGAAACTAAACCCCTGTTTTTAAACATTAAACCATTAGACAGGATAATTTGGTTGTTTGCAGGCTGGTTGATGAGTCGAGCTGGGAATTTTCTTTGGTTTTGTTTGTCATGATTAACCACTTCAACATCTGGAAGGATTTACCTCCCTAATGACCAGGCCAATTTTTGCGATACCGCACTGCGTTACTTTAACTGACAATTGTGCAGGCATGCGATGCTGTACCCAAATAAAATTCATGTCCTTTTTTTTCCCACAACTAGAGCTTTCTTTTGATGGTATTTGATCACCTCTGCAATATTTTTTACTTTCTGCTATAATACATATGCAAAAAAAAATGTTAAAAAAAGAATTTCTCCATCAATTGATGCCAATATGTATTTTGCTACATATTTTTGGTTAAAAAATCCCAATAACCATATATTAATTGGTTTGTGCAAAAGTTATAGCATCTACAAACTACAGGGTAGATTTATGGACTTTTAATTTTTATTATTGTTTTTACTGGTAATGGCGGAGATCAGCAATTTTTAGTGGGACTGCGACATTGCGGCGGACAAATCTGACCCCAAGTGACACTTTTTGGGGACCAGTGACACCAATACAGTGATCAGTGCTAAAAAAATGCAAAATTGTATCATACTTACCGTAATTTTCCTTTCCTGGTGCCTATCCATGGCAGCATACATGCGATAGAGCTCCGCCTTGACTCCTCCTTCAGGACTAGTAAATAGCATAAATTAAAGGCATAGCCCCTCCCCAACATTCTTCGTAATATAGAATACCGAGGGTTGGAGTTTATGCTGCCATGAATAGGCACCAGGAAAGGAAAATTACAGTAAGTATGATACAAGTTACCATTTTCCTGGTGCCTCCATGGCAGCATACATGTGATAAATAACTACAGCAGCTCACAAGTGTGGGTTTAATGCTTTAAAAAAGAAAAAATGAATTAGACACAGACATAGCGGCATTCTCCCAAACTCTGCTGGTGTAAGAGCCCCGAATTCAATACGGTAGTGTTTAAGGAACGTGTGCTGAAAAGACCAAGTGGCGGCCCTGCATACTGTTTGGCCCTCTCTGCCCAAGTTGGTGATACTGCTCACATTGAATGAGCATTCATCTGAGCGGAGGTTCCAAGTTCTTCACCCTGTAAGCTTTTTGTATTAACTTGACAACCCAGGATGCCAAGGTTCTGGGGGAAGCTTCCCTTCCTCTATTTTTGCCCCACAGGATGATGAAAAGTCTTTCAGAGTTCCTAAAATTCACTGTGGCTTCCAAGTAGGCCCTGAGGCATTTTTTTTTTTTTTTACCAGAAATACTTTTGGGTATCAGTGGTTTGCACTTCATATGGACTAATTGTTTTATAGATATTGCACATATCTTATTTTTAAGGTTTTGGATATCATTTTGCACAGTTTATTCAGCGTATATGCTTTTTTCTTGCAACAGTGTTGCTTTGACATCATACCAGCTGATGCGATCTCATCATTGATTGTTTATGGTGCACACACCTTCACTACTTATTTTTATTTCTTGCACCATTTAAGCATATGTCACTTTTAACACGTGGCAGGCATCACTTGATTTTTGTTTTTTGTTGTTTGTACACCTTATGCACTTGGCCATACACAGATATGGTAAATTGGTGGTAAACATACATTCACAGGCATATACACTTATATATTCTTCATTGGTATAGCGCCAATTCCCCTTTTCTCACGTTTATACATATCCTACTAAACGCTCTCTACTCCCCCCTCCCTTCTAAATTTTTTACTTTTGCAATTGTTCTGTTTGCTAGCTTTTAATAATATATTTCTGTTTGTTAGTTTTCAATAACATTTCTATTTGTTAGTTTTCAATAACATCTCACACCACCCCTTTCTTATCTATGTATAAAATAACATGTAATAATAAATTTTGACACTGAATGGACATTTTAAACACAGTGATTGTGTCCTGTGAATCTGTTCCTGCAGCTGCAGTATTAACTTTGTTTTAGAGTCCCAATCAGAAATTAGTCATAACAGTTTGGCGAGTCAGATATCAGGAGTTTGGCAGAGCCTCCAGAAGGAACCATGCTTTGATCGGGATCATCGGGAAACACAGACCTCAAATGCCGGCAAGGTAAGCTGCCTTTAAGCTTGCTGTATTTCTGCCTTTGTCTGAAACGACTATGTATCCTATCTGTCGGTTCTCAAGGAAACCAGACCATTCTCGGACCTTTCTGGTTGGGTAACATAGTAGGTGAGGTTGAAAAAAGACACAAGTCCATCAAGTCCAACCTATGTGTGTGATTATGTGTCAGTATTGCATTGTATATCCCTGTATGTTGTGGTCATTCAGGTGCTTATCTAATAGTTTCTTGAAGCTATCATTGCTCCCCGCTGAGACCACCGCCTGTGGTAACGTGTGTGTGAATGTGTTTGTGTCCTCCTTCACGGGTTGGACTGTGTGTGGATAGGGAAAATCCTCTGCAGTTCCCTGCATTGACTCCTTGTGGGCGACCTGGGTCAGAGGCGCATGGTAGGGTCAGATAAAACTCACAGAGAAGAGACGAGGAGGGTCTCTTAATGAGTGTTTTGTCTATTGTCATAAACCCCTTCTAATAGTGGAGACTATTCTTGTAAATCTGCAGATTTGCTGTACTATTTGTTTTAGAGGAAAGAGGGTATAGGCACAAGTGGAGAAGACTGGCCAGTCATTATGGGCATTAAAGTAATACAGGGAATGAAGGGTGAGAGGCCTTCAGAAAATGCTCAGCACAAGATGAGCGCTAGAGAATATTTGAACCGAAGGTACGGTTCCGCCTATACTGAGCCTCTAGATAAGTGGGTAGAATGGAACAGCTAAACCTTTATAATCTGAAGGGACTTTTGATTTACAAGTATGGCAAACTTTTCTGCACGATTATGGCCCACTACTGTGCAGTGAAGGAACGTGGAGAATAGCTTGCACATGGGAGACAGAAGCTAAAGTAGCAAATCAAGCTGGCTTGACGGAGTTGTTTCATAAAAGTACTGCCCAAATTTACTACGTTTGGCCAGAAAACTCTGTAGAGGAGGACCCCCCCCCTTATGTGGCTGCCAGTTTGGCTTTAAGGGGTCCACGCATAAAAGCAAAAGAATTAGATTACAGTTTGAAGAAAACTCTAAAATATCAGCAATGGCAGGAGAGACTGGATCAAACCCCTTTCCTGTGGCATAAGATAAGAACTTGTCCCAAATCCTCGCATATATTGCGTTGATTGTTGGCTTTCGGGATTTCAGCAGGGTGGATATGACTTCTTGGGAACATCCTAACAACTCGAACCTCCTCCTTTCAACCTCCATATACGAAGATCCAGTTTTTGTGGATCTAGATGGATCAGCCTGCCCTGGGTCAACAACTGCGGGAAGGGGGGAATTTTGATAGGAGGATTCACACTGAGGTGCATGGCTAGGGGGAACCAAGGCTTCTTCAGCCAATAAGGTAATACTGCTAGTATTTGGACTGGTTCCCTTAGGAGTCTGAGGAGAAATTTTGAGATGAGTGGTCGAGGAGGAAAGGCATAAGCCATCTTGAAGTTCCAAGGACATGATAAAGCATCTACTCAATCCGCTTGTGGGTGGGGAAGGCGCGAGAAGAACCTCCTGAGCTTGGTATTCTCCTGGGTAGCAAAGAGGTCCACCTGTGGGGTCTGCCATAGATGGGAAATTTGGTTTAACACCTGGTGGTGGAGTGACCACTTGTTGTCCCCAAATCTCCTCGATAAGACGTCTGTCTCTGTGTTCATTTTGCCTGGGAGATATATTGCTCTGAGGACCACCAGGTTCCTTTCGGCCCAGACCATTATAGGTTCTACTTCCCTCAGAAGTGTTTTGCTGTGGGTGCCCCCTTGTTTCTGAAGATATGAAACTGCAGCTTTGTTGTCCAGATAGTGATAAATTCTTAATCCTCTCTCTCTTAGAGGGGCCAGGACAGATATTAACACCTTCGTAAACACCCAAGGGGAGGTGCACAGCCCGAAGGGTAGAGCCTTTGCAGGTGGACATGACCCACTGCAAACCTTAAGATACCTTTGAGAAGATGGTAGAATAGGGACATGGAGATAAGTGTCCTGCAGGTTGATTGATATCATCCAATTTCTCGGTTGTATGACTTGAATGAATGTCTGCAGCGACTCCATCTTGAAACTCTCGAGATGAATCTGTTGAGTCTCTTCAAATCTATTACAGGCCTCCAGTCACCTGTTTTCTTCTGTACCAGGAAGAGGGTGGAATAGAAACCTGTAAATCGTTCCGATGGAGGGACAGGTACTGCTGCCCCTTGATGCTGTAGCGACTTCATAAACTGATTTAAGGCTAGAGCTTTCTCTGGGGAGGTCGGTATCTGGGTTTCCTTGAAGGATGTGTGAGGAGGCTAATGAGAAAAGGTCCAGAAATGTCTGTACTGAATTGTTGATAAGACCCATGGGTTCTGGCATCTGGCAGCCCAGACTGGGAAGAAACATTTTAGTCGGGCTCCTACTGGGGGCATCTCCGCCCCTCTGGCGTCAAAAAGACTTCATCCCCTCCTGGGGAGTGGTGAGGGTCTTGTTCCTTCTGGTGCCCAGAAAGGATGACTGAGTGCCTCGCCACAATCTTTTATTATCTTTAAAAGGGGCGAGACTGCCTAAAATCTCTGGAGTTTGATTGCCAGAAGTGAGATAAATAATTTCTTATTCTATGGACCTTCCTGTCCTGAGGAAGCAAGCCGGATTTCTCCGTTATTCGGTAAATTGCTTTATCAAGCTTCTCGCCGAAGAGGGATTTGCCATCAAAAGGAATCTTGCACCAATTTTGTTTTGATGCAAGATCAGCAGTCCATGGTTTCAGCCATAGGACCCGTTTTGCCATGACCGAATGTAGCATTGAGTTAGCCAAACAGTGGACCGTGTCAATGGCTGCTTCAACCACAAAATCCGCCACCAACTTAAGCTCCTCCAGAGCTTTGATTATATCGTCCTTGGGGACATCTTAGCGGAGGGCTGCTTCTATGTTTTCTGTCCATGACCTAATAGCGTTGGAAACAGACGTTAGTGCAATGGCAGGCCTGCAAGCCACTCCTGCAGCTAGATAGCTCCTCTTGAGATCCAGATCAATCTGTCTGTCCAGGGGATCCTTGAATGATGTTGAATCCTCCTCGGTAAGGTCAAGTTTTTTGCTAGCCGTACAACTGCCACATCAACCACAGGCATTGAACTTAAAGACTGTGTATCTGTATCTGCTAAAGGATACAACTTGGACAAACGGACTAAGGAAAACTTTTTGTCTGTTTTGTTCCATTCATCCTCTATAATCTCCTTAATATCTCCCATTAACTGGAAAAAAAACTTGTTTTCTTTTAAGGAAAGGAAAATAAGTCTTTGACTTCTGAGGTGGTTCTTCCGGGTCCTCCCAACCAATAGCATTTTTCACCGCCTCAACAAATGGCTGGACCAAGGAAAAATTGAAAGCAGATGGCTCAGTTTCCTCTGAAGACTCTCCAGAAGGATCCTCAGGGGAAGAGTGTCTGGCTGTGCTTCCTGGTGTAGGTAGCAGGTTACTGCCCGTCGAAGGACACGGAGTGTCGGGGTCTAGGTCTTGTGCCTGAACAGCCTGAGAAGCCGAATGGGCGGGCATTATGGCCGCCAGTTCTGAGAAAGAATCTTTCATGGTCTGTTGAGCAGATCGACCACCTGACAACTCTCTAGTTCTCGATTGGCCGCGTAGTCCCTGAGACAGTCCTTACAGACCAATTTATCAGGGAGTGGTACAGCGCCACATGCCCAGCACTTCTTGCTTGACCCTCGAGATGAAGTGAAGGAGTGAAGGAGAGCGATGAGGTCTTTGAGACCCGGATCTCCTGGAAGACTTATGACGTGAAAAGCATGACCCTCGCTCAGGACTGTCATCATTGTCATAGCGTCTTGAAGACTTTCTGGACCGCTATGCAGGAACAGGGCTGAAACAAACAGGGTTTGTTTGTAAGTGGCGCACTTTTTTTTTTTTTTATACTCACATACAGATGGTCCCATACCATTTAGACACAAGAGGATCTTGACTGCGAGACAAATGGCTCATGGCAAAATGGGCAGGAGGATCAGCTGCAGGAAGACGAAGTAAGAAAAAAAGAATAGAACCCAATAGGGAGAACTAACAGAATCAGTGTCTGAAGCATAAGAGCAAAAAATGACACATACCTGTTTGCTGAAATGTTTTTGAGCCCAAAAAGGAACCAAACTTTTAAAGGAAGAGGGGGTGGGTAAAACCTAATTAACGAACCCAACCCCCTCCTGGCAGCAGTTACCAATCTGGAGATTGATGTCCCTAGAGAAAGATGGTGGCCGAAGCCCCACCACCCTATGCACCAGCGCATGCGCACTAGCGGCAGCAGAAGGCTTCAATGGTAACTGTCCTACGCTCTGTGTTCTGTGCCGTGCATGCGCACTGAGCCTCGGGACACGTCGCGTCACGCCAGGAAGGTTGCCCCCCTCTGTCACTCCCTCTCCTTCTCCTTCTCATACAGCGAGCGGGGAGCAGAAATCGACAATCCGGAGGTCACGGTAAAAGCTCCCGATCACCCCGAGGCCAAAACCGGGGTGGCTGGCACCATTCCCCACGATTCAGACCAAAGAAAAAGACCGAGCGGATTGCCCGGTCTGCACAAATGTCTTAAAGAGGACAAAAATTACTGTTTATATATATATATATATATATATATATA
This sequence comes from Aquarana catesbeiana, assembly GCF_042186555.1. Lineage (NCBI taxonomy): Eukaryota > Metazoa > Chordata > Amphibia > Anura > Ranidae > Aquarana > Aquarana catesbeiana. The sequence goes on from NC_133327.1 coordinate 457,752,693, forward strand.
TATATATATATATATATATATATATATATATAAAATGAAGATGATCCTCCCGCTGCATTCACCAACATTCGTTTGTTCTTGAAGCACCAGCAGACTGAGGAGTGTGAGGAAACTCTGCAAGACCCCAAAAGATTCACAGAAGGGGTTCCCAGTCTTATTAGCGCTAATAGCGGCCCAAGAAGAGGGACTGTGCATGGGACAAAGGCAGAGGTATGGACGTACTGCTACTCTTCACTAGTTCCAGAGGTATGAGGAAAAAAAGGAGAATGTTGAGGGAGGGGCTATGCCTTTAATTTATGCTATTCATTAGTCCTGAAGGAGGAGTCGAGGTGGAACTCTATCACATGTATGCTGCCATGGAGGCACCAGGAAAATTCACTGATCACTGTATAAATGACACTGACAGGGACGGGGTTAACATCAGGGGTGATTAAAGGGTTAAATTGTTCCCTCAGTGTGTTTCTAACTGTGTGGAGGAAGTACTGACAGGAACAACATAGAGATCACTGTTCCTTTAGTAGGAACAGACTATCTCCATGTTCTCCCCTGTCAGAACGGGGATCTGCCTCTCTGCCTCTTTCTGAAGCGATCGGGTCTCCTCTGTGCAGCGGGCACACCCACACTGTCTATTGCATGAAACAATGTACAGGTACGTTGTTTAGCGCAATAGAGCCACCTTGCCACAGTATATATGCGGTGGGCGGTCCTTAAGTGGTTAAACAATAACTGGTTTGGGTCCTGTCCAAAATTTGGCCCAGTCAAAGCATTTTAATACTGTGCACATAGTCACTACAATATTTTGGGGGCTTTTGCAGCAAAATAAATACACTCTAATGTTTATTTCTTGATTAAGAAATGTCTGGCGTGGATCATGGTCAAAATGCAGTCTAGTGAGAGTGTTAAAATATTGTTCTTGTGTTCACTAAAGTATCTTGGATGCTTTTTTCAGTGAAATAAATATACTCTTAATTTGAAAAAATAGCTGGTGCAGGTTCTGTTCAAAATACATTCTAGTGAATGTGATTAAATGTGTGTGCACATAGTCAGTACAATATTTTGTGCAATTTTTTTTAAGGGAAATAAGTAAACTCCAATGTTGTTTTCTTGCTACTATATAGTCAGGACTTTTTTCAAGTGAAACAAATATACCCCTAATTTCCCAATTAAAATTGAATGTATGGGTTAAAAATTGTTTAAAATGTGGCCTAGTAAAAGCATTTTATTACTGTGCATGTAGTCACTAGGGATAAGCTCGATGTTCGTGTCGAACATAAGTTCGACTCAAACATCAGGTGTTCGCCCTTTGGCCGAAGAATGAACATTATGGGGCGTTTGCGGCAAATTTGAGCGCGGCGGAACATCCCATAATGCATGCTTTGGCCAATCCCAACGCCCTCACGCATGGTGCCTTTGGCCAATCAAGGCTCAGGGGGACTAAGTCCACGCCCCACACTATATAAGGCTGCCTACACGGTGGCCCTGTATAGTGTTGTTGGTGTGGACAGAGAGATACTGTAACTTGATTTAGATTAAGCAGGCAGGTTATTCAGTTAGTGGCAGTGTATTAATATATATATATATATATATATATATATATATATATATATATATATATATATACTCTGCATCCAGTGTAGCCTAAGTCTACAGTGCATTCCTTCCGTGGTGTACTATTTCTAATATACTTCAGGTGGTGTATTTATATATATATACAGTCTAGAGTCTAGTATATATTTACAGTATCTTACAAAAGTGAGTACACCCCTCACATTTTTGTAAATATTTTATTATATCGTTTCATGTGACAACACTGAAGGAATGACACTTTGCTACAATGTAAAGTAGTGAGTGTACAGCTTGTATAACAGTGTAAATTTGCTGTGCCCTCAAAATAAATCAAAACACAGCCATTAATGTCTAAACCGCTGGCAACAAAAGTGAGTACACTCCTAGGTGAAAATGTCCAAATTGGGCCCAAAGTGTCAATATTTTGCATGGCCACCATTATTTTCTAGCACTGCCTTAACCCTCTTGGTCATGGAGTTCACCAGAGCTTCACAGGTTGCCACTGGACCCCTCCTCCACTCCTCCATGATGACATCACGGAGCTGGTGGATGTTAGAGACCTTGCGCTTCTCCACCTTCTGTTTGAGGATGCCCCACAGATGCTCAATAGGGTTTAGGTCTGGAGACATGCTTGGCCAGTCCATCACCTTTACCCTCAGCTTCTTTAGCAAGGCAGTGGTTGTCTTGGAGGTGTGTTTGGGGTTTTGTTATCATGTTGGAATACTGCCCTGTGGCCTAGTCTCTGAAGGGAGAGGATCGTGCTCTGCTTCAGTATGTCATAGTACATGCTGGCATTCATGGTTCCCTCAATGAACTGTAGCTCTCCAGTGCTGAAAGCACTCATGCAGCCCTAGACCATGACACTCCTGTATGCAAGACACACTTGTCTTTGTACTCCTCACCTGGTTAAATATGTTTATCTTGGTCTCATCAGACCACAGGACATGGTTCCAGTAATCCATGTCCTTAGTCTGCTTGTCTTCAGCAAACTGTTTGCGGGCTTTCTTGTGCATTATCTTTAGAAGAGGCTTCCTTATGGGACGACAGCTATGCAGATCAATTTGATACAGTGTGCGGCATATGGTCTGAGCACTGACAGGCTGATCCCCCACCCCTTCAACCTCTGCAGCAATGCTGGCAGTACTCATACATCTATTTGCCAAAGACAACCTCTGGATATGACGCTGAGCACATGCACTCAACTTCTTTGGTCGACCATGGCGAGGCCTGTTCTGAGTGGAACCTGTCCTGTTAAACCGCTGTATGGTCTGGGCCACCATGCTGCAGCTCAGTTTCATGGTCTTGGCAATCTTCTTATAGCCTAGGCCATCTTTATGTAGAGGAACAATTCTTTTTTTAAGATCCTCAAAGAGTTTTTTGCCATGAGGTGCCATGTTGAACTTCCAGTGACCAGTATGAGAGAGTGAGAGTGATAACACCAAATTTAACACACCTGCTCCCTATTCACATCCGAGAACTAGTAACACTAACGAATCACATGACACCAGAGAGGGATAATGGCTCATTGGACCCAATTTGGACATTTTTAATTAAGGGTGTACTCACTTTTGTTACCAGCGGTTTAGACATTAATGGCTGTGTGTTGAGTTATTTTGAGGGGACAGCAAATTTACACTGTTATACAAGCTGTACACTCACTACTTTACATTGTAGCAAAGAGTAATTTCTTCAGTGTTGTCACATGAAAAAGATATACACATTATACAATACAGTGCAGTTGTAGTGCAGTTGCTACTACTTTTCTGGTGGTGTACACAGTACACAATACAGTGCAGCCGTAGTGCAGTTGCTACTACTTTTTTGGTGGTGTACACAGTACACAATACAGTGCAGCCGTAGTACAGTTGCTACTACTTTTCTGGTGGTGTACACAGTACACAATACAGTGCAGCCAGCAATTCAGCTGAGAGTTTGAGCTTCTCTGCATCCGCCTTTTGGTGGGGCCAAGGGCTGCCTGCCCTGGCTCTCTGCAGCTCTGGAAGTGCTGGGCAGAGGTGTCAGGGCTGGGCCCAGCCTTTCCTTCTCAAAGCTGGCTGCTCATCTGTCTGATAATTGCCAGCTCCTATCTCTCCACAGTGACTCACCTGTTGATGATATCCTGCTTATCAGTCCTGCCTACTTAAGCTGACCAGTCCACATGATCTCTGCTTTTGCCTTGGTCACATCTCTGGAGACGCTGTCCTGTGTTCCTGTTTAAGACTTACTTGGCTGACATGCCTTCTGGCTCCAGATCCTGCTTGCTGTTCTACTACGCTCATCTCTGGCTCCCGGACGTTTTGGGTTGTCTGACTATTCGTTCCGGTTCCTGAACTCTGGCTATGTTTTGACTACGTTTACTCTGTTTACCTTTTTTATTATTATTAAACTTGTGTGATTTAACTGTACTTCTGTCTCAGTCTGATTCAAGTTTTCTGACAGTAGGCGAAGGCCATGAATTCAGAAGATGCAGTCAATCCACTTGTTGGTAATATTTTTTCCAGATTGGATGAGTAGGATCACCACATGGATCAGTTTGCCATGGCGTTACAAGCGCTCCTGAGTTGCACGGCTCACCTGGAATCTCCCACTGTGGTTGCTCCGGTACAACCTATGTTGCAGGCCGTCCCTGCTGCTGCTGCTCCAGTCTCTGTGCAGGCATCCGCCTCGAGTATTACCTCTATAAGAGGTATCTCTTGTCCACTCCGCTTCTCCAGCAATTTGGGGGCGATCCAATCCAATGCAGAGGGTTTCTCAACCAGGTTGAGATATACTTTGAGATGCTGCCCCAGGCGTTTCCCATGCACAGAAGCAAAGTAGGTTTTGTGATATCTTTGCTTTCTGAGAGAGCCTTGGCCTGGGCAAACCTTCTATGGGAGACACAAAAACCTGTTGTCTTGAGTTACCCTGAGTTTGTGACTTCTTTTAAAAGGGTATTTGATGTTCTCGCACGCTCCTCTTCTGCTGCCAAGTGCCTCATGTCCATCAAACAGAGTACAAGAACTGTTGCTGATTACGCCATTGAATTCCGTAATCTGGCAGCAGAGGTTGCTTGGAACCAGGGGCGGATCCAGGGGGGGGGCAACGGGGCAATTGCCCCCTCCGAAAAAAATGCAGGTGAGTGTCACTGTCACTGTGAGAGAGCCGCCGGGCAGCTCTGTGAGTAAAAGAGCCGCCGGGCGGCTCCGTGAGAGAGAGAGCCGCTGGGCGGCTCTGTGAGTAAAGGAGTCGCCGGGCGGCTCCGTGAGAGAGAGAGCCGCCGGGCGGCTCCGTGAGAGAGAGAGCCGCTGGGCGGCTCCGTGAGTAAAAGAGCCGCCGGGCGGCTCCATGAGAGAGAGAGCCGCTGGGCGGCTCTGTGAGTAAAAGAGCCGCCGGGCGGCTCCATAGGTGACAGAGCCACCGCTGACGTGTTTGTGAGCGGCTGCTGGCCAATCAGGGAGCAGGCGGGCGGGGGAGCAGAGAGATGACATCATCTCTCACCGCCCGCCCTGCATCCCTGCAGTTCCCCCCCCACCATGCAGGCAGCTGCGGCAGCAGAGAGACTACATCATCTCTCTGCTGCCTGTCTCTGGGACACAAGAGACCACCTTAGCAGGTGGCAAGTGACAATCTGCATCTGGTGACAGGCGACATGGCATGTGACAATCTGCAACATGTGGCAGGCGACGTGGCAAGTGACATGCAAGTGACAATCCGCAAACGTGGCAGGCGACGTGGCAAGTGACAATCCGCATCTGGTGACAAGCGACGTGGCAAGTGACAATCCGCAACATGTGGCAGGCGACGTGGCAAGTGACAATCTGCATCTGGTGACAGGCGACGTGGCAAGTGACAATCCGCAACATGTGGCAGGCGACGTGGCAAGTGACAATCTGCATCTGGTGACAGGCGACGTGGCAAGTGACAATCCGCAACATGTGGCAGGTGACGTGGCAAGTGACAATCTGCATCTGGTGACAGGTGACGTGGCAAGTGACAATCCGCAACATGTGGCAGGCGACGTGGCAAGTGACAATCTGCATCTGGTGACAGGTGACGTGGCAAGTGACAATCCGCAACATGTGGCAGGCGACGTGGCAAGTGACAATATGCATCTGGTGACAGGTGACGTGGCAAGTTACACACTCGGGGCTCCCACTGATTCTGCATTATGGTGAGTTAAACTATTTAATTTTTTATAACAATGTAATAATAGTAATAATGCGCTTCAATCATCCTGACACCATAACAACCATGGTGCCGTGATGATTGAAGCGCCAACACCAGCCATTTACCCGATAGATGTACCCCAAAAAAATATATTTTCTGGCAGTGCCCCTCCCGAGACTAGACTCTGGATCCGCCCCTGCTTGGAACAATGAGGCCCTCGTGGCTGCTTTTTCTCATGGTCTCTCGGATACCATCAAGGATGAGATAGCAGCCCGAGACATACCCAAGACTCCCTTTTAAGGGACGCTTGTGGAAGCTTCCTGTACATTTGTCTCCGAACTTTGCAGTCCCACCCTTGCCTCCCTCACTTCCCATGCCTCCTGGTACTGAGTCGGTCTGTGAAGATGAACCCATTGCACTTGGGTTTGGGTTTCACGCGTCTCTCTGCGGATGAGAGAACCCTTAGGAGGAGGGAGAGATTGTGCCTTTATTGTTGCCAGGCAGGTCACTTTTTGAAGTCTTGTCCTACCCGTCCAGGGAACACCTGAACCTTGAGGTCCTGTCACGGACAGACCTTAGGTGGCGTTGTTTCATCCCCAGTTATCTAGAAGGATAAGCTCCTGGTTTCAGTTACCCTTTCTTGGACTGAGTTGTCCGTCAAGATACAGGCTCTAATCGACTCTGGGGCTGCAGGCCTGTTCATTGATGCTGCCTTTGTATCGAAGCATTCGATTCCGCTGCAGCTGCATGACACTCCACTTGCCATTGAGGCTCTTGACGGAAGACCTCTACAGCCTGCCCATGTGACTCATGAGACTGTCCCGTTGTCCATGGTCGTAAGGGCTCTTCACCATGAGATAATCCAATTCCAAATTATTTCCTCACCTAAATTTCCGCTGGTTATTGGTTATCCTTGGTTACAGAGGCACAACCCCTCTTTTGATTGACTCCGTGCTGAGGTTCTCTCCTGGTCGCCACAATGCAGTACGACATGCTTCCAGAAGGTAACCAAGGTCCTGTGCACCTCTTCACTCTCCTCCCTGCCGGAGGAGTACCACGATTTTAGCGATGTCTTTGACAAAGGTCAAGACGGTAGTTTGCCTCCACACCGGTCGTATGATTGCGCAATTGACCTTCAACCTGGTGCCATACCCCCTCATGGCCGGGTTTACCCTTTGTCGGTCTTGGAGGATAAGGCCATGGAAGAGTATGTTGCAGAAGCACTTTCTCAAGGTTTAATTCGCAAATCCTCGTCTCCTGCTGGTGCTGGTTTCTTCTTTGTGAAGAAGAAGAATGGTGAACTGAGACCTTGTATTGATTATAAGGGTCTCATTCGTTTCACGATTAAGAAGTGCCTATCTGATTCCATTGATTACGGAGTTATTTTACCGCCTCAAGGGAGCAACGGTTTTCACAAAGCTTGATTCGAGAGGGGCATGCAATCTCAGGAGGATTAAGGAGGGCGACGAGTGGAAAACTGTGTTTAATACCAGAACAGGCCATTATGAGTAACTTGTAATGCCTTTTGGCCTTTGTAACACCCCGGCAGTTTTCCAGGAATTTATTAACGATGTAATCCGTGATTTGTTGCAGTTATGTGTGGTGGTTTATCTTGATGATATCCTCATATTTTCCTGGAGAGCCACCACACAGTCGTGTGCTTCAGAAGGTGTGCACCTATGAGCACGTGCGAATCACGGACTTTGCGCTTTGGCGCCCAACGGCCTATAAAAGACGCTCCAGGAATGTTGCCCCTTGTGGTTTGATCTGCTTCTGTTCCCTGTGTTCCTGATTCTGTGCCTGTATCCTGTTCCTGTGTGCTTCCTGACCTTGCTTCTGTCTCCGGTCCTGACCTCAGCTTGTTTGACCATGCTTAAGTTACCTGCCTGATTGCCTGTTGCCAAGACCCAGCCTGGGTTCTGACTACTCTCTGCCTGTCGTTTATGCTGTTTACCCTGATGTGCATGACCCGGCTACTCTGACTCCGCGTCTGTCTGCAAACCTGCACCTGCTGACCTACATCCGCTGCTCTGCAAACCTGCACTTGCTGACCTGCATCCGCTGCTCTGCACTTGCTGACCTGCATCCGCTGTTCTGCAAACGCACACCTGCTGTTCTGCATCCGCTGCTCCTGCTTACCTGCGTCCGCTGCTTCCAGTACCAGCTGTTTCAGCTTCCACTTGGCTACACTACTCCAAGTAGTGAGGACCAAACAGGCATCCTTACCTCACCATGCTCTTACCACCATGGTCCCCAAGCCGGGGTCGTACGGGAGGTCTCCCTCCGCACGTCAGGCTCACACCTAAGGTACGTTACAGTATCAAGCTGCCTGCCTGAGCCTGCAGGAGGGACCTCACCTATGAATAACGTCTATCAACACCTCACAGCCCTCATCCAGGTTGGGAAGTCTCTGCAGGGCAGTCACGTCCGAGTGAAAAAGCAGACACAAACTCAGGCCATCTCTGCAGACCCACCTTTGATCCCAACTTCCTCCTTTGGAATGATACTACCTCCTGAGCCTAGGGTGCCTGTTCCTGAGAAGTTCTCTGGGAATCAAAGTGAATTCTGGGCCTTTCGCAACGCATGTGAACTGTACTGTTCGTTGGGCTATGTTATCGCTCTGCTGCAAGGGGAGCCTCAGGCTCACCATCTACTTGAAGTCCGCCATGTAGTTCTGGACTCTTTGCCATCCTTTCTTGATGCCATGGCTCGACGCTATGACGACCATCAGCGGACTTCCACCGCTGAGGCTGCCCTCCACACGCTCCAGCAAGGCGGAGCGGTCGAGGACTATGTGACCAATTTAAGACGCTGGAGCGCAGATACCCAGTGGAATGAGTCAGTCCTTCAGCACCAGTTCTGTCTCGGTCTTTCTGAAAGTTTAAAGAATGAGCTAGCCCGGGTCGGTGTTCTTGATGCTCTGGAGACTTTAATTACTTTGTCTGTCCAGATAGACCACCGACTCCGAGAGCGCAGAACAGAAAGGATTACTTGCCCAGGTTGGATGCTACCCCAGATGCCAGCTCCTGTGTACCCTGCCAGTGTCAGTCCAGTTCCAGTTAAAGCCTCACCTCTTAACCAGACTTTTGTTACTGCCAAGCTGAGGCAGCTTGGACTGATGAAGCATTCCCTGTCTGCCAAAGAACGACTTAGTCGGCAGCAGAATTACCTATGCCTGTATTGTGGAGAAGCCGGTCATTATGTCTCTTCCTGTCCTGCTAAGCTGTGCAAGGTCCTGGCTACCTCTTCTCCCAACTACTCAGCTCCCTCTACCAATGCCACTCATTTTTGTTTTAGACTTTGCAGCACAACAACACATCCCACTCCAACCCAAGGCTCTGGGACTCTCCATCTTCCTGGCGGATGGGTCTGGCATTAAGTCCGGAGTAGTAACCCAGGAAACCCCTCCTTTGCCTGTAATGGATCATAAGGAACTATTAAGTTTGGATGCTATTGCATCTCCTCTGTTTCCAGTCATCTTGGGCCTACCCTGGCTTCAAGTACACAATCCACAGATCGATTGGGGAACCAGAAGTATTATGTTCCAATCAACTTACTGCCTGCTTCACTGCATGCCTTCATGTCCCAGCATCTCTGGTGCCCTGTTATGCCTGGAACCAGATCCAGAGATACGCGCTTCTGTGCCCAAACAATACCATGAGTCCTTGGACGTCTTCAGCAAACAAGGGCCTGAAGTCCTCCCGCCTCATCGTCCATACGACTGTCCAATCGAGCTTCTTCCTGGTGCTGAAGATAGGATCTTCCCCCTATCTGAGCTGGAACTTGGAGTACTGAAAAAGTACGTCTAGGAGAACCTCAAGAGGGGATTCATCCATCCTTCCACTTCTCCAGCTGGGGCAGGAATCTTTTTTGTGGAGAAAAAGGACCATTCTCTTTGGCCCTGTGTGGACTACCAGGAATTAAATAAAATCACGGTCAAGAACCGGTACCCTCTGCCCCTGGTACCTGAACTTTTTCAAAGACTCAGGACTTCCTCTGTATTTACCAAGTTAGACCTGTGGGGGGCGTACAACCTGAACCGCATCCGTGCAGGGGATGAATGGAAGACCACTTTTCGTACCAGGTTTGGCCATTACGAATATCTAGTAATTCCTTTTGGACTATGTAACGCCCCTGCCACCTTTCAGCATCTAGTCAATGACATTTTCAGAGACTGTCTGGACATTTATGTAGTTGTTTATCTAGATGATATTTTGATTTTTTCCACTTCTCTTGAGCAGCATCGGGAACATGTCAAGAACGTACTCTGTCGTCTCTGCCAACATGGACTGTACACAAAACCAGAAAAGTGTGAATTCGAGCGACAGAGTATCCAGTTCCTTGGCCTAGTGATCTCAACAGAGGGATTCAAGATGGACCCACAGAAGGTTTTATCCATTCTGGATTGGCTTGCACCTTCAGACAAGAAGGGGGTGCAGCGCTCTGTTGGCACCGCTAACTTTTTTCAGAGGTTCATCAAGGGATTCTCCGCTAATATTTCCCCAATTACACAGGTGACCAAGCAAAATGTCCAGTTCCATTGGACTTCCAAGGCACAGGCTGCCTTCACAAACTTAAAAGGACTTTTTACGTCTGCTCCTATTCTGAGTCACCCTGATCCTGCTCTTCCTTATCTTCTTGAGGTAGACGCCTCAGAGGCAGCGGTTGGAGCAGTCATCTCCCAACGCCAGGGTCTCAAGGACTTGATGTACCCTTCTACTCCGTAAGCTCACCCCATCCAAGAACAACTATGAAGTTGGGGACCGGGAGCTTCTGGCCATTAAATCTGCCCTTGAGGAGTGGAGGTACCTGTTGGAGGGAGCAGCACACCCTATACTCATTTACACAGACCACAAAAACCTGGAGTATCTGAGAGCTGCCAAACGTCTGAAACCACGCCAGGTACGATGGGCATTATTTTTCTCTAGGTTTTTGTTCCATATAACTTACCGGGCAGGCTCCAAAAATACCAAACCAGATGCCCTTTCCCGCATGTTTGATGATCTGAAGGAAGTGTCAACTCCAGATACCATCCTATCGGAAGGTAACTTCTTACTTTTGCAAACTAGTCTAATGTCTGGCTTGAAGCAAGCTTCTACAGGTGTGTCTGGTCCCTCTGGAGTTACTCTGTTACCCAAGGATGGGTTACTTTGGAAAGATAACAAAATTTTTGTGCCTGGAAAGGTTCGAGTCACAATGTTAAACTTGTGCCATGATCATGCCCTGGCAGGCCATTTCGGAATACGTAAAACTTTGGAACTAGTTCAATGCACGTTTTGGTGGCCAGATCTTGAAAGAAATTGCAGGGAATATACAAGTTCATGTGCCACCTCTATCCATAGCAAGACCAGTAGAAGCAAGGCCTGGGGTCTGCTCAGACCCTTACCAGTCTCTGACCATCCCTGGAAAATGATTGCCATGGATTTTTTAGTGGAACTTCCCCCGTCAGAAGGTTGCTCAGCCCTTTTTGTAGTGGTTGACCGTTTATCTAAAATGGCCCACTTCGTGCCTCTGAAAAGCATGCCCTCTGCCATGGAAACTGCCCAGGTCTTCATTAAGGAGGTAGTAAGGCTACATGGGGCACCTGCGGACATTGTTTCAGATAGAGGGGTGCAGTTCACCTCTCGCTTCTGGAAGGCTTTGTGTAAGGTCCTGAAAATTGAACTGTCCATGTCCTCGGCCTATCATCCCCAAACTAATGGGCGAACCGAGAGGACGAATCAAATGCTCGAACAATACCTCCGATGCTTCATCACCTTTGTTCAAGATGACTGGGTAGCAATACTACCCCTGGCAGAATTTGCCTTCAATAACGCTTGTCATTCGGCTACAGGTCAGTCTCCGTTTTACGCCAGCTACGGGTTCTTCCTACCTGATCGCATTCTTGATTCATCAGTCCCAGCAGTCCAGAGTATCGTTGATTTCCTGTACCGTAACAGCAAGATATTGCAGGAAGCCATGACCAGGGCACAAGCAGCAAGTAAAAGGATGTTTGACAGGAAGAGGAGAGGGGAATTATGCCTGCAACAGGGCGACCAAGTATGGTTATCTACTACCAACCTTAAGATGACTTGCCCCGCAAGGAAACTGGCACCCAAATTCAATTGGTCCCTTCCCAGTAAAACAAAAATTAAATGAGGTCTCATATGAACTTGCCTTACCAGAGTCGGTAAAGAACCACCCAGTATTTCACCCGGTTATTGAAACCTGCAGTGCCCGATCCCTTCCCAGACAGGGGATCAGGACCGCATGAACCTGTGATCATTGACGGAGATAAGGAGTTCAGGGTGGAGGCCGTCTTGGACTGCCAAAGAAGAGGGAACCAGCTTCAATTCTTGATCAAGTGGAAGGGGTATGGTCTGGAGGAGAACTCCTGGGAACCCCAACAGAACCTTCACACCCAAGAATAAATTCAGGCCTTTTTTCACAGTCAGCCCCAGAAAAGAGTTCTCTTGGGCACCGGGAGGTCGCCCTTAAGGGGGGGAACTGTCAGGGACATACTGCCCGTTCCAGAAGGCGTGCGCCTATGCACACGCACGAATCACAGACTTCACGCATGAATGTGCGCATGCGCCTGTGCTAGACACGCTTTGGCGCCCAACAGCCTATAAAAGACGCTTCAGGAATGTTGCCCCTTGCGGTTTGATCTGCTTCTGTTCCCTGTGTTCCTGATTCTGTGCCTGTATCCTGTTCCCGTGTCTTCCTGACCTTGCTTCTGTCTCTAGTCCTGACCTCGGCTTGTTTGACCCTGCTTAAGTTACCTCCCTGATTGCCTGTTGCCAAGACCCAGCCTGGATTCTGACTACTCTCTGCCTGTCGTTTATGCTGTTTACCCTGATGTGTATGACCCGGCTAGTCTGACTCCGCTTCTGTCTGCAAACCTGCACCTGCTGACCTGCATCCGCTGCTCTGCAAACCTGCACTTGCTGACCTGCATCCACTGTTCTGCAAACCTGCACCTGCTCATCTGCATCTGCTGCTCCTGCTAACCTGTATCCGCTTTTCCAGTACCAGCTGTTCCAGTTTCCACTTGGCTATGCTACTCCAAGCAGTGAGGACCAAACAGGCACCCTTACCTCACCGTGCTCTTACCACCACTGTCCCCACTCCAATGGTCTCTAAGCCGGGGGCATACGGGAGGTCTCCCTCCACATGTCAGGCTCACACCTAAGGTACGTTACAGGACGGTAACCCACAGAGTTGGTCTCTGAAGTCCATTAAGGCCTTTGAGAGTCTCAAGGCTGCCTTTGTTTCGGCTCCTGTGTTGGCACATCGTGATCCTACATTACCTTTTATCCTTGAGGTTGATGCTTCTGAGACTGGTGTTGGCGCCCTTCTGTCTCAACGTCCTACCTCTGAGAGCGCTATGCATCCTTCTGGCTACTTTTCCATGAAATTGTCACCTGCAGAGTGCAATTACGAGATTGGTGACAGAGAGCTGTTGGCGATCATTTTAGCCCTGTAAGAATGGAGACATCTCCTCTAAGGAACTACTGTGCCGGTTCTCATTCTTACTGACTATAAATATCTCACATTCTTGTCTGAGGCTAAACGCCTCTCTCCCAGAAGGGTGCGATGGGCTCTTTTCTTGTCAAGTTTCAATTACATTGTCTCATTCTTACCAGGTACTAAGAATGTAAGGGCTGACGCCTTGTCACGACAATTTTCCTCCACTTCCAAGTTGGAGTCGGTTCCGGCTCCTGTGATTCCTCCTGATCGTATTCTGGCTACGGTTCGCACTAGTCTCACTTCTCCTTTGAGTGACAAAATTCTTGCTGCTCAGGTCCATGTGCCTCCTGAGAAACCTTGTGACCGTTGCTTTGTCCCAGAGAGTCTCCGTACTTCCGTGCTCCAGGCTTACCATTCTCTCAAGGCAGCTGGCCACCCTGGGAAGAATCAACTCGTTTATACCATTTCCCAACAATTATGGTGGCCTAGTCTACGTGCTGATAAAACTGCCTTTGTAGCTGCCTGTTCCGTTTGTGTAAGACTCCACAACACCTTCCAGTGGGCCTCCTACAACCCATACCCAATGGAGAGAGGCCCTGGACCCACCTGTCCATAGATTTCATTGTGGAGTTACGCAACTCCCAAGGCAACACAGTTATCCTTATGGTGGTTATTCTAAAAGGAAAAATTTGCGCTAGGTGTAAATTGTTGTAAAGAAATATAAATCTATGAAAAAATATATATATTGTGCTCAAGTGTACAAAAAATAAATCTATGAAGAAATATCCTGCAGCTATACGCTATAACCCTGATAGGGGGCACCACTAAAAATGTATATAAAGAGCGCAGCGCTGGATTTAAATATACAGTGAAAGATATACAGTGAAAAATATTTAAACAGTGAAAAATATTTTGTTATGTGCAAATAAAACTGTGCACATTAATCACCAAAATAATGTCCATAAATTAAACACAACCAAAATATGATTAAACGTCCATGAAACACGTGAAACACCACTCTGGATATCTGACTTCCACCACTGTGAGACCCGTCACCAGAAAGATTAAAGGCTTACCGGACCGCCTTTTAAAAAAGGCATGAATCAATCACCGCTATGGATGCTATCCCTCTCATGGATGGATCCTGCTGTGAAGCACTAGATGGTTGATTGTTTTTTTGATTGTTTTTTCTGACATAGAAAAAACAATCAGGAACCAATAATTTACTACACCATCGGAGCATTTCTTCCTTTCTTTTTGGATATCTATACCACTGGGATCGGCGTTCCTCCATGGCTGACTGATTTGAGATCAACCATCTAGTGCTTCACAGCAGGATCCATCCATGAGAGGGATAGCATCCATAGCGGTGATTGATTCATGCCTTTGTTAAAAGGCGGTCCGGTAAGCCTTTAATCTTTCTGGTGACGGGTCTCACAGCGGTGGAAATCAGATATCCAGAGTGGTGTTTCACGTGTTTCATGGACGTTTAATCATATTTTGGTTGTGTTTAATTTATGGACATTATTTTGGTGATTAATGTGCACAGTTTTATTTGCACATAACAAAATATTTTTCACTGTTTAAATATTTTTCACTGTATATCTTTCACTGTATATTTAAATCCAGTGCTGCGCTCTTTATATACATCCTTATGGTGGTTGACCGGTTCTCAAAGATGTGTCATTGTATTCCACTTAAGAAGTTGCCCACTACTAAGGAACTGGCTTCCATTTTTGCTCGGGAGATCTTTCACTTACATGGGCTACCCAAGGTGATTGTCAGTGTAGTCACTGACAGGGGTAGTCAGTTTGTGTCCCAGTTCTGGGGAGCCTTTTGTGCACAGTTGGGAATTCAGCTTGCTTTCTCCTCTGCGTATCACCCGCAGTCTAATGGGGCCGCAGAACAAGCAATTCCTACGTTGCTATATTTCTAACCATCATAACAACTGGTCAGACCTATTACCATGGGCAGAGTTTGCTCACAACAATGCCTTGAATTCTGCTTACCGATTGTCCCCGTTTATGGCGAATTATTGTTTCCAACCTTCCATGTTGCCTGACTCGTTTGTTCCGTAGAGTATTCCTGCGTTAGAGGAGCATCTTGGTGGTCTACGTTCCACTTGGGCACAAGTCCAGGAGGCTTTGCGTCATGCTAATGATAGGTACAGACTCCATGCTGACCGCAGACGCCTGCCTGCGCCTTCCTACCAAGTTGGGGACAGGGTCTGGCTGTCGTGTCGCAACCTCTGACTTTGTGTTCCCTCACTGAAGTTCGCACCTTGGTTTATTGGACCTTTCCGTATTCTTCGCAGGATTAACCCTGTGGCTTACGCATTAGACCTTCCTTCTAATATGCATATTTCAAATGTATTTCATGTCTCCTTATTAAAACCTTTGGCCTGCAACCGCTTTACCACCTTTGTGCCACGTCCTCACCCTGTACAGGTTGAGAACCATGAAGAGTATCAAGTACAGTCTATTGTAGACTCCCGTAGGTTCCATAGGCGCATACAGTACCTGGTGCATTGGAAAGGGTACGGTCCGGAGGAACGCTCTTGGGTCTCATCCTCGGACGTACATGCCCCTGTCCTCCTCCGTGATTTCCATAGACGTTTTCCCCTCAAGCCTGGTGGTCATCCGAGGGGGAAGGGTCATTGATGAGAGGGTACTGTCAGGGCTGGGCTCAGCCCTTCCTTCTCTGAGCTGGCCGCTCAGCTGTTGGCTAATTGCCAGACCCATCTCTCTCCACAGTTACACAGCTGTTGATGATCCTGCTCGTCAGTCCTGTCTACTTAAGCCGTCCAGTCCAGAGGAGCTCTGTCTTCGCCTTGGTCACATCACAAGAAACTATCTCCTGCTTTCCTGTTTAAAGACTGGCTTTGCTGACATCCCTTCTAGCTCCAGATCCTGCTTGCTGTTCCACTATTTCGATCCCTGTCTTCTGGCTTGGCTTACTATCCGTTCCAATTACTGAACTTTGGCTATGTTTTGACTAAGTTTGTTCTTTTCACTTTTATTATTAAACAAGTGTGATTTAACTGTACTTCCGTCTCAGTCTGATTTCATGGTTTCTGACAGGTTGCCACCTCCGGAGGGGAATGTCCAGGGCCCCAATTTTGTATTTGTCGCAGATGAGGCCTTTGCTCTTGGGGAACATCTCATGAGGTCGTTCCCCATAAGGAACATGACCCCAGAGCAGAGAATTTTTAACCTGTTACCGACCGCACTATAGCCGAATGACGGCTATAGTGCGGCTCAATAACTCGATAAATGTCAACACTGCAGGGTCACTGGAAGTTCAGCGCTCTCCTCTCCTCACACCGATACAGCGTGAGTGGAGAGGAGAGCGATTGAATGCCATACTGTGAGTTGTGATTATTATAATTGTGCCCAGCAGTGCCCCCACTGTGCCACCTCTGTGCCACACCAGTGCCACCAGAGCCACACCAGTGCCACTACAGTGCTCATCTGTGCCACACCAGTGCCACCAGTGCCCATCAGTGCCATCAGTGCCCATCAGTGCTCATCTGTGCCACATCAGTGCCGCCTGTGTCCATCAGTGCCGCCTGTGCCCACCGGTGCCACCTGTTCCCACCAGTGCCACCTGTGCCCATCAGTGCCACCACAGTGCTCATCTGTACCATCAGTGCCACTACAGTACAATCAGTGCCACTACAGTGCCAATCTGTGCCACCTGTGCCCATCTGTGTCACTACCGTGCCAATCTGTGCCACTACCATGCCCATCTGTGCAACTCATTAGTGCCACTACAGTGCCCAGTAGTGCACATCAGTACTCTGCAGTGCAGCCTCACCAGCACCCAGCAGTTTAGCCTCACCAGTATGGCAAAAAAAATTTTTACCAGTGAGGAGGCCTACCAGATTCTCAGCCTAAGCGACGAGAGCAGTGGAAAGCTCTCTGAGTCTCAGTCAGACTCTGATTCGGCCTATGAACCTGTTACAAGCAGTGGGTCTTCTACAGAGGAAGAGGAACGTGTTCCCATGAAAAGAAGGCGTTCTGGCATGGAGCAGCAGCCTACTACCAGCAGCGCAGGGCCGTCCACCTCAAGTGCAGTGCCGTCCACCTCAAGCGCAGTACCACTGCAACAAAGGCCAAGCACCAGTAGGGTGTCATCTCAGCCCCAAAGGGATAGGGGCCATGCCAGCCTTCCCTATGCCCTTCAAAACCCCCTGTGGTTTCCACCTAATTCCAGAGCAGCAAAAATCCCCCCTTTCACCACCCAGCCAGGTGTCCAGGTGAACACCGATGATTTTGCCATGCTTGATTTTTTCATTTGATTTTCACCGAAGACTTACTATCGTCCATTGTGTCCCAGTGCAACCTCTATGCACAGCAGTACATAGTAAGCAACCCTGGCTCTAGTTAAGTCCCTTTGAGTGGAGAGAGCTTACTGTAGAGAAATTAAAAATTTTTTTAGGCTTAACTTTTACTATGGGACTCACCCAAAAAAACAAATTGTACTCCTATTGGTCTACCAACCCCATCCACCACATGCCACTCTTCTCATCCATTAAGATCAAGATACCTTATGATCATGCGGTTCCTCCACTATAATGACAACACCCAGTGCCCTCCCCGAATTGACCCAGCTTTTGACAAATTATTTAAAATTCGGCCACTCCTAAATTATTTCTCAGAAAAATTCCCCCAGTTATATACCCCCGACCAGAATATATCTGTGGATGAGTCCCTTGTAAAATTCTCAGGCAGGCTGGGCATCAAACAGTTTATTCCCAGCAAAAGGGCCCGATATGGGGTTAAAATGTACAAACTTTGTGACCGAGCCACGGGGTACATTTACGCCTTCCTGTTGTACGAAGGGAAGGACTCCTAACTGCATCCCCCTGAATGTCCAGAGTATATTGGAGCCAGCGCAAAGTTGTCTGGGAGCTTGTCTATCCACTCCTTGGAAAGGGATACCATCTTTATGTGGATAATTTTTATACAAGCTTGCCCCTCTTCTGCAATCTTCGGAGGGACACCCCAGCATGTGGTACAGTAAGAGCCAATAGAAAGGGCTTCCCGCAAAAACTCGTCAATGAAAGGCTTCAATGAGGGGAGACGGCGTCTTTGCAAAACCAGAAGCTATTGGCTGTCAGAAACCAGTTTGTATCTATGACTATAATTTGTTTATGGGGGGAGTGGACTTCAGTGTTTAGATGATTGAACCCTACTTTCCCACAAGAAAATCCTGTCATTGGTATAAAAAAGTGTCCATTTATTTTTTCAGTTTGGCTATGTATAACACATGTTATTTACCAAAAATCTACTGAGACCCCAATATCCTATCTGCACTACCAGGAACAAGTAATCTCCGCCCTTTTGTACCCTGAAAGTCCACCAGAAAATATTCACTCTGATTCCGTGAGAAGACTCCACAAACGCCACTTTCCTGAGAAAATCCCCCCGTGAAACAGGCCACAGATGTCAGAAGAAATGCCGGGTGTGCTCCAGAGGAGGAATTAGAAGAGACACTACGTATTATTGTCCCCAATGTCCTTTCCTAACCAGGCCTCTGCATAGGTGAATGTTTCTGCCGTTACCATACTTCTGTATATTATTAGGGAAGTATGGTAAACGTAATTCTCATTTCCTGTCATTTTCCTCCACACCCTTTATGCCACTGCACTGAACTGTACATACCTCTGCCTTCTCCGGAACCGAACCTGGCCTGTTATACGACCAAGCTTCTGCCTAACGATAAACATAGCTCTGCCTTCTCCAGAACTAACCCTGGCCTGTTATTTGACCACGCTTCTGCTTAACGCTAAACTGTACCTACCCCTGCCTGCTCTGGAAATGACCCTGGACTGTTTGACCATGTTTTTTGCCTGCCTCTTGGACTGATCATTTACCCTGCTATGCTAGTGGGAACACAGGGGTCTCACATATGTGAGGGGCTCCAGAAATGTTTTTCTGGATGAGGAAAACTAATTTTTTAGTTTTCTCATTCCCAGATTAGGGACTGGAGACTTGGAGGCTTCAAAGAGATTTGGGTGGGAGAAGCCTCTACCCCTGTCCCCATTCTTTCCTGGCCTGCTACTTGGACCATGTTCCTGCTTACTACCAGGGCCAATATTTTGGCACTGCTGGCAATGTCTCTACTTGCACTGACCCTGGACTGTATATGGACAGTATCCCTGCCTATACTGACTATGGACAATATTTCTGCCTGCTGCCTGGACAATTCCATTCATTGTCGCTGACCACATCCCTGTCTGCTTCCTGGATCAGGGCTCTCCTCCTGTGGACAACTGCACTACTAAAACCACAGGTAATCTTTTCTTTATCCTTTGCTCAGCAGAATGTTTTAGGGTATAATTCTTAGTATTTTCATACTATGTGTTAGAAATATGAAGGGCCTTCAAAAATGTGATAACATTTAAGGAAATTAGATGTGTAATGTATGCTCCTAGAACGCCTGAATGTGCTACTTCAATGTTGGGCCTCTGTATGTGGCCAGGCTGTGTAAAAGTATCACACATGTGGTATCGCCATACTCAAGAGGGGTAGCAGAATATATTTTGGGGCATCATTTGTGGAATGTACATGCCATGTGAGAGAAATAACCTGTTATAATGACAATTTGGTGTGAAAATAAAAAATAAAAATAAAAAAAATCTTCATTTTGCAAAGAATTGTGGGAAAAAATTACAACTTCAAAAAACTAACCATGCCTCTTACTAAATACCTTGGAATGTCTACTTTCCAAAAAGAGGTGATTTGGGGGGTATTTGTACTTTCCTGGCTTGTTAGGGTCTCAAGAAATGAGATAGGCCTCAGTACATCAGGTGTGATCAGATGTGATCAATTTTCAGTGATTGGCACCATAGCTTGTAGACTCTATAACTTTCACACAGACTAAATAATATCCACTAAAAATTACTTGTTTGCAAAATGTAATAATAGAAATGAAGCTAAATACATTTTTTTACAAAATGTTCGGTCTTTTTTCATTTATAGCACAGAAGATAAAAAAACAGAGGTGATCAAATACCACCAAAAGAAAGCTCTATTTGTGTGAAAAAAGGACGAAAATTTCATATGGGTACAGTGTTGCATGACTGAGTAATTGTCATTCAAAATATGAGAGCACTGAAAGCTGAAAATTGGTCTGGTTAGGAAGGCCCAGTGGTCAAGTGGTTAATTACCGGCTGTCACATGCCAGAAGAGTGGTGGAGAATGCCTTTGGCATCATGGCAAGCCGGTTCAGGATCTTTCTAACGTCTATCAACCTAGCCAAATACAAACTGAACCATGTTGTGTTGAGCTGCTGCATTCTCCACAACTACCTAAGAAAGAATGCAGCCAGCTATCTGGCCTCAGTTTCGACTGAGGCCGACTTGGCATTGGATACAGCAGCGATGACGGCTATTAAAAGTGGCCGTCCTGGCTTACCACCTCAAAGCACCTGAAAAGTCAAAAATATGTAGAGTACTTTGTGGGTGGTGCACTTGCTTTACAGCAAAATGTTGCGGATGTTCAAAATTTTTTTTTTTTTTTTAAATAAACTCATAATTCATTTGAATTACTGTTTGTGTTTCTTATCTGCCTCCTAGGTTCTCAAATGGCCTTTTAATTTTGGCCATTTTCTTCAATAGTGCAAAGGTAACTTATGTGATACATGAGGTGACAATCAATACCAAATACACTGGTATTGAGCATTGAAATAAGAAGCCACACATTGTTGAGTATAAAACATTTTACTCCAAGCACATTCACATGTGCGTTATAAACGTTTTTTGAACAAACCAACTTCTTGTGGTGTATAACATGTATGTTTGACATTAATTTGCCTTTTTTGTGGCTAAACAGGCATGTTTAACCACTTCCCGCCCGCCCTATAGCGGATTGACGTCCGGGAAGTGGTTGTGTTATCCTGACTGGACGTCATATGACGTCCAGCAGGATAACATGCCGCAGCGCGCCCCCGGGGGCGTGCATCGCGGCGATCGGTGGAGCGGTGTGTCAGTCTGACACACCGCTACACTGATCTTGGTAAAAAGCCTCCAGCGGAGGCTCTTTACCACGTGATCAGCCGTGTCCAATCACGGCTGATCGCGCTGTCAATAGGAAGAGCCGTTGATCGGCTCTTCCTCACTCGCATCTGACAGACGCAAGTAGAGGAGAGCCGATCAGCGGCTCTCCTGGCAGGGGGGGTCTGCGCTGATTGTTTATCAGCGCAGCCCCCCCTCAGATCACCCCACTGGACTACCAGGGATGCCACTAGGACCACCAGGGAAGGGGCAACGTGGATGGCCAGGTATGTACCCCATGGCCATCCACATGTGCCCAATCTGTGCCAATCAGTGCCCACAAATGGGCACTGATTGGCACTATTATATCCATGATCTGCCCAGCAATGCCCAGATCTGCCCAGCAATGCTTTTTTCAGTGCCACCTGTCATTGCCCATCTGTGCCAACTG
Organism: Aquarana catesbeiana; assembly: GCF_042186555.1. Lineage (NCBI taxonomy): Eukaryota > Metazoa > Chordata > Amphibia > Anura > Ranidae > Aquarana > Aquarana catesbeiana. Next base: position 457,774,304 of record NC_133327.1, read on the forward strand.
TCATTGCCCATCGGTGCCACCTGTCAGTGCCCATCTGTGCCCATCTGTGCCCATCAGTTCCCACCTATCAGTGCCCATCAGTGCCACACATCAGTGCCACACATAAGTACCCATCAGTGCCACCCATATATACCAGTCAATGCCACCTACGAGTGCCCATCAGTGCCGCCTATGTGTGCCCATCGGTGCCACCTATGAGTGCCCATCAGTGCCGCATACCAGTGCCACCTATCAGTGCCCATCAGTGCCACCTATCAGTGCCCATCAGTGCCGCCTATCAGTGCCCATCATCAGTGCCCGTTAGTGCCACCTCATCAGTGCCACCTCATTGGTGCCACCTCATCGGTGCCCATCAGTGCCGCCGTATCAGTGCCCATCAGTGCAGCCGTATCAGTGCCCATTATTGAAGGAGAAAGCGTACTTATTTACAAAAAAATTTAACAGAAACAAAGAAAAACTTGTTTTTTTTTCGAAATTTTCGGTCTTTTTTTATTTGTTGCGCAAAAAATAAAAACCGCAGAGGTGATCAAATACCACCAAAAGAAAGCTCTATTTATGGGAACAAAATGATAAAAAATTTGTTTGGGTACAGTGTAGCATGATCGCGCAATTGTCATTCAAATTGCAACAGCGCTGAAAGGTGAAAATTGAGCTGGGCGGGAAGGTGTCTAAGTGCCTGGTATTGAAGTGGTTAAAAACATAACATACACATCCCCAATTCAGGAACTTACAAAATTCGACTTTGGTAAAGTGAAGGTCATATGAGACATTAGTATGCCAAAACTGTGTTGATCTTGCCTATATCGGATGGGGTGAGCTCACCCCTCTAAAAGCCAAATTTTGAAGATGCACACAAATTGGGACTCCAAATTTGGATTTCCCTCATGATCCCATGCTAAAATGTGTGTCTTTTTCCTACATCTATTTAGCTAAAGCCCCAAAACACACAGTGTGTCAACATGTGCTATCTCCCATCATGGGATATCAATGTACGCATTTTGGGGGTGCAACCCCTTCCTCCAAACTAAAGTAGGTGAGAGGATTAGTCCGGTCGTGTGTACGCGGCATTACTCCTTTATTTATACTGTCAACATGAATAAACAAGGAAGGTGGTGGCTTCAGAATCAGCCAATCAGAAACTTGTATTCTTTCAAAAGAACCAATCACACACACACATGTATATATTCAAATAGAAATACAGTAGTGACATGTGCAGAGCCATGCGGCAAGCGTTTTGAGAGACACAAAGGACATGGCTCTGAACACGATCGTGTGCACATTCCCACTGGTACCAATGACACAAGCCATACTCTATCATGGCTATTACCTGAAACTGTGATCTCAGACATTGACCTTTTGTCTACACCATTTCTACCATTTCTACCACTTCACCCAGAACTTCCTGAACATCTGCATCCACATCTTCTGGGTGTGTGATGAGTTGCCTTTCTTCATTCGTTGTTGGGTTACTGGTGTCCCTAGATATCCCTATTCTTTTCTCCCCTATGTGAATACGAAAAATGTATACTTAGCAGACAGATATGTTAGGCTAGAAATAGGATTATGAAACATTGCTTGGAAGTGTCTTCCAATTGTCTGTTTTGGCAGAGTTCCAAGCTGAGTACATGATTTTTTTCCCTTTCAAAAGCTGGAATACTTACCTGTTTTGTGCAAGTTTCACGCATGGAGAGACCCCTAGTGTCCACTGCAGCACCTGCATGGGACAGCATAATAAGGGTGTCCCACCTGCGTGCAGATGTGTAAACAGCTGCTGAGTGTCCTCTCCTGACACTGAATAAAGTTGTCATTTCATTATAGTTTCAAATACATCTAGACAACAATGTAATAAACTTATTTTAATAAAAATAGGCCTGAACAAATGTAGTTAACCTGCATCTGCCAAAAACAACTTATTATGCCCTGTACACGCGGTCGGACAGAAAATGTTCGATGGGAGCTTGTTGTCAAAATTTGAGATCTGGACCTCAAATTTTCCGACAACAAAACCCTTGTCGGAAATTCTGATCGTGTGTACAGAATTCCGACGTACAAAATTCCAAGCATGCTCGGAATCAAGCAGAAGAGCCGCACTGGCTATTGAACTTGAACATTTTTCTCGGCTGGTCGTACGTGTTGTACGTCACAGAGTTCTTGGCGATCAGAATTTCCTACAAGATTTGTGTTACCTTGAGTATGCAAGACAAATTTGAGCCAACATCCGTCGGAAAAAAAACATGGATTTTGTTGTAGGAAAATCCTTTTGTGTGTGTATAGGGCATTAGTGGTCTCACGAACAATGTTTAATATGAACGATTCCTGCGTCCACGAATCTCAAACTTGGCATTTTAAACTATACAACAGTAAAGAAAAGCACATGGACCAGCACGAAAGTAATAATAATAGGAACACACGACAAATACTTACTTTTTTGCAGCACTTTCATGATCTTTCTATACTGATCACGCTCCCTCATTTTCAGGTCTGACCAGCGTTTCCTCAATTGATCCTTGGATCGTCGTACCCCAAAAGTCCTGTGCAGATTTCTCACAACTTTAGCCATGATCTTGGCCTTTCTCACATTAGGGTTTCTGTACGGCCCCTGATTCCCATCATAGTCTGTCCTCTTTAAGATGTCCACCATCTCTTCAAAGGAAATATTTGAGGCCTTATATCTCCTCCTGGATCGGGAACTGCCTTGCTCTGGGCTTTCCTCGTTGCTGCTCTCTGCACGCACCTGCTGACTCTCCGCCATTTGCTCTCCCACTGGCCCAAAGGAGAAGAGGCAGGGAATACACTAGAAAGAAGGACAGGGGCAGAGTTTGACGCATGCACAGTGTATATAAAGCATAATGATCGGTCGCTGTAACGGACGTATCTGTGAGTGGAGGACAGAAGATCGTTTTCGCGCAAAGGGATGTTGAAACAAAGGTACAATTGTAAATTGGGGCATCAGTGGTTAGTGGCCTATACTGCTTATAGATTGAGGCCTATATTGGGACAAGATTAGGAGAGTTTAGCTTGGCATTAGGGTTTGTCTTGTGTTGTGTCTTGTAGATAAAATGGTTGATAAATTTTCGGCCCCAGATTTCCTGCCAGAGTTTATAGAAAAATACAGGGAGCTGCCATGTCTCTGGCAAGTAAAATGCAAGGACTATTCAAACAAGATAGGGGAAGGCAGCGATGGAGAAACTGTTGGAATTAGTGAAGCCTGTGTATCCCACAGCAGACATCAACTATTTGAAGTGCAAAATTGGTAGCCTGAGGAGCACATATAATAGGGAGCACAAGAAAGTCCAGGATTCCCAACGATCCGGAGCAGCAGCAGATGATATATATGTCCCCAGGCTGTGGTACTACCACAGCCTGCGTTTTTTGTCCGGAACCCAGGCCATCACTCTCAACACTTCCTTCAACATTAGCTGAGGCTCCTGAGGTCCACCCTGGGCCTTCCACCCAGGAAGAAGATGTGGAGGAGCCCAGCTTGACCCAGGTATAGCATTGTTGAACACATTTCTTGTCAAAAATTGAATGATGTTAACTAGATGTTATTGATCACAAATTTCTGATTTAACAAAGTGGTTTACATATCAATAGACAGTAGTAGCCAAAAATGATTGGGACAAGAATGAAAAATGCTGGGGTCAGAATGATAGTCTTTTCTATTTGTTAATATTCAATTTGCAACAGTTATGAGCTCAGAATTGTGTGTGATTGATGACCAAAAACCTAAAACTATGTACCATTTTCATACACAGGAAAGTCTCAGCCTCAGCCAAGAGGAGGCCATGACAAACAGCCTGACAGATTCGCAGGTTCCTCCCCTCCGCCCTCCAACCAAAAGGGCCAGGGAGTCCAGGAACCTGGAGGAGGCCACGGCTGCTTTTCTTCGATATGCTGCAGCGGCAATTATCATGGCCCCTGATGGCCAGGAGGTGTTTGGATGCATCACAGGCATTAAATTAAAAAAGATGGAGGAGGACCAGTGCATTAAATGCGAGGAAATAATTCTTCAGGCCCTAAACAAGGGGACGAGTGGCGAACTCACCCGTCACCTCTGTGAGTTGGACCATGCTCCTCCACCACCTCCACCAACAACACAGCCACCCTTTCAGGTCACCTGAGTCCAGGTGACAGATGCACTCCGTAGGAGTCAGGAGTGCACCGCTAAGGTAGTGAACCCTAGGACTGACTGCTTCGGATTGAACTCTGGGAGGTTCAAGAAGCAGGTCTACTGGAGCACCAACATAGATCCCACTGGGGAGCTAGAGCATAGATTCCCTAGGGTGCGGATCCTAAGAGCCAGCAGGTGTTCACCAGAGACTCTAGTGGTGAGGATGGACTGCGCTGCAGTCTGCCTCCAGGTCACGGCCCCCAGGGTCTCAGGAGAAAGAGGAAGGAAACAGCAGGCTGGAACAACAAGGCTAGTAAAGGGATAAGCCAAAGGTCGGGGCGACTAGCAGACAAGGATAAACATAGAACAAGCCAAAGGTCAGGGTCACAAGCAGACAGGGATAGTCGAGAACAGGCCAAGATCAGTAACTGGAATCAGACGTAGGAGACACAGCAAGTTGCACACGAAAGCTAAACACACAATGGTTGATCAGCAAGGTTGGCTTGTAATGCACAGGTTAATATAGTGTTCCTAATTAGAGGCTGAGGTGGAGCTATGCTGAGGGAAGATTATATAAGCAGTCAGGTGAGGGTGGCTGGCCTCTAAAGGTGAATACATGGAGGAGAGGTAAGCTGACAGACAAAGATTACTGCATAGCCATGACACATCCCACCCACCACAATAGCATGGAGGGAAGTCTGGAAGGAAGTGTTGAGAGTGATGGCCTGGGTTCAGTGTGGTCTGGCAAAAAATGCAGGCTGTTGTAAGACCACAGCCTCGGGACATATATGTCATCTGCTGCTGCTCCTGATCTCTCGGAGTCCTGGACCGTATTGTGTTCCCTATTAAATGAACTCCTCAGGTTACCAATTTGGACAGTCAAATAATTGATGTTTGCTCTGGGGTACAAAGGCTTCACCAATTCCAACTGTTTCTCCATCGTTGCCTTCCTCTTTATTTTGATATGGCCTTGTGCTCCCTATTCAATTAAACATTTTTGTTTTGACAAATACTTGGCTATGTGTTTTACTTCAAAAAGGACCGTTTGTGAGTAGGCAGGTACATCTCAAAAATACAATGTCAATTAACAAGGGACACCAACATAGTTGTATCTTTGAGGTTAAAAAATACAAGATAATAATGGTGTTGTGTTAACTTGACACACAAAACTAAAAAACATATTATTCTGGAGATCACTAGAGAAAAAAAGAAATACGTTTGTCAGAACTCAGTGAATATCAGCAGCAAAGCAGCTTCAATATTATACCAGAATAAAGAAGAGAATGCGCTGCATTGAGAGATTTCATACTTTGCCGCGCCACGAATGTGATATCTCCATTACGAACGCCAGTTTTACAAGACCAAGCGCTTCTGACTCGTCCTTGATTCCGAGCATGCGTGTTTGTACTTTGGACTTTTTCCCGATGGACTTGTGTACACGCGATCGGAAAGTCCGACAACACACATTTGTTGGCGGAGAATTTGAGAACATGCTAGCCAACATTTGTTGGCGGAAAGCCCAACAACAATTGTCCGATGGAGCATACACACATACAGCCTGTCATCCAACATTTCCCCTCGGAAAATCCAATCGTGTGTACACGGCATAACAGCCTCCATTTCCTGGATGACTAGCAATGGGAATCCTCAGCAATGAGAAAGTTCGAACTTGCTTCTGATGCAGAGAATGGGAGCTGTCATAACTCCATGATGAGGATGTAATTGAGAAACAGATGAATGATGATGACTTATGAGCGATGAGTGACCATCATTTTTAGTATACTTTTTGGGGGGGGGCTCATATCCCCATATTCCCTCCTTTATAACATTGTCAGGGTGTTTCTATGGTATCAAAGCTAACCTGTAGCTTGCTGACATGAGGCATGCCAGGAAATTATGTTTACATAGAACATTCGCTGAAGCTCTGATTTACACACACATCTGAATAAGTCAGAGGTATCACTATTTCCCTCTTTTTGCTCTGTCTAGATTGGTCATATACAGTCAGGTCCATAAATATTGGGACATCGACACAATTCTAATCTTTTTGGCTCTGCACACCACTATAATAGATTTGAAATGAAATGAACAAGATGTGCTTTAACTGCAGACTTTCAGCTTTAATTTGAGGGTATTTACATCCAAATCAGGTGAACGGTGTAGGAATTACAACCATTTGTATATGTGCCTCCCACTTTTTAAGGGACCAAAAGTAATGGGACAGATTAACAATCATCCATCAAACTTTCACTTTTTAATACTTGGTTGCAAATCCTTTGCAGTCAATTACAGCCTGAAGTCTGGAACGCATGGACATCACCAGATACTGGGTTTCATCCCTGGTGATGCTCTGCCAGGCCTCTACTGCAACTGTCTTCAGTTCCTGCTTGTTCTTGGGGCATTTTCCCTTTAGTTTTGTCTTCAGCAAGTGAGATGCATGCTCAATCGGATTCAGGTCAGGTGATTGACTTGGCCATTGCATAACATTCCACTTCTTTCCCTTAAAAAACTCTTTCGCAGTATGCTTCGGGTCATTGTCCATCTGCACTGTAAAGCACCGTCCAATGAGTTCTGAAGCATTTTGCTGAATATGAGCAGATAATATTGCCCGAAACACTTCAGAATTCATTCTGCTGCTTTTGTCAGCAGTTGCATCATCAATAAATACAAGAGAACCAGTTCCATTGGCAGCCATACATGCCCACGCCATGACACTACCACCACCATGCTTCACTGATGAAGTGGTATTCTTTGGATCACGAGCAGTTCCTTTCCTTCTTCATACTCTTCTCTTCCCATTACTCTTGTACAAGTTGATCTTGGTCTCATCTGTCCATAGGATGTTGTTCCAGAGCTGTGAAGGCTTTTTTAGATGTTGTTTGGCAAACTCTAATCTGGCCTTCCTTTGAGGCTGACCAATGGTTTACATCTTGTGGTGAACCCTCTGTATTCACTCTGGTGAAGTCTTCTCTTGATTGTTGACTTTGACACACATACACCTACCTCCTGGAGAGGGTTCTTGATCTGGCCAACTGTTGTGAAGGGTGTTTTCTTCACCAGAGAAAGAATTCTTCGGTCATCCACCACAGTTGTTTTCCGTGGTCTTCTGGGTCTTTTGGTGTTGCTGAGCTCACCAGTGCATTATTTCTTTTTAAGGATGTTCCAAACAGTTGATTTGGCCACACCTAATATTTTTGCTATCTCTCTGATAGGTTTGTTTTGTTTTTTCAGCCTAATGATGGCTTGCTTCACTGATAGTGACAACTCTTTGGATGTAGGAGGGTTGACAGCAACAGATTCCAAATGCAAATAGCACACTTGAAATGAACTCTGGACCTTTTATCTGCTCCTTGTAAATTGGTTAATGGGATACTTTTGGTCCCTTAAAAAATGGTGAGGCACATATACAAATGGTTGTAATTCCTACATCGTTCACCTGATTTGGATGTAAATACCCTCAAATTAAAGCTGAAAGTCTGCAGTTAAAGCACATCTTGTTTGTTTCATTTCAAATCCATTGTGGTGGTGCATAGAGACAAAAAGATTAGAATTGTGTCGATGTCCCAATATTTATGGACCTGACTGTACAGATGTCATGGGGTGCTATGGGTGCACCCTGTATTAAATGTTTATTTGTAAAACTAAGATTTTATGGAAATAGTAAAAAAAGTTCAGATCATTTTAAAAATGTATACAATTTTAAAATTGGCCTGACATCAAACCATTCTCATTCATTCACACTACATGTAACTGAAAAATATATGCACACCCAAAACATAATTTATTTTTTTAGATAGAGTATTGAGGGATTCAAACCCTGATAGTCTATTTTTTTATGCCTCTGTCTTATTCAGGACATTTCCCTTTACTTCCTGTCTCAGAAATGCAACAGGAACACAGGATATTGGTGGATATCCGCCTCTAAAGCCTAGTACACACTAATGCCCCGTACACACGATCGGACATTCTGACAAAAAAATCCATGGATTTTTTACGACGGATGTTGGCTCAAACTTGTCCTGCATACACACGGTCACACAAATCTTGTCGGAAATTCCGAACGTCAAGAACGTGGTGACATACAACACGTAGAAAAATGAAGTTAAATAGTGCGGCTCTTCTGCTTGATTCCGAGCATGCGTGGAACTTTGTGCGTCGGAATTGTGTACACACGATCCGAATTTACGACAATGGATTTTGTTGTCAGAAAATTTGAGATTCAGATCTCAAATTTTGTGTGACGGAAATTCCGATGGAAAATGTCCGATGGAGCCTACACAGGCACAACAAGCTCCCATCGAACATTTTCCGTCGGAAAATCCAACCGTGTGTAAGGGGCATAATCGTTATTTTTTTCATTTAACCCAGCGGGTTGAATGAAAAAAACTGACAGCTCCAGTCGGAGCCGCTGTACTAACAGTCCAAAGTTAGCACAGCAACCTTCCCCACTGAGCTGTTGTGTTCTGATATTGGGATTGCCCCCCTGCTAGAACACTCCGGTCACACTCCGGAGAGCACTGTTCGGGGGCAAGTCAACTGCTGGTTTTCTAGCAAACGATCAGCTTCTGTTGGACCAGCTGACATACACACGGATCGAATGTTGGCCGTTTTTTTATTTAACCGGCCGATATCTCCCGACATTCGGCCCATGTGTACTAGGCATTAGACAGTGTAAAACAGAGCAGGTGTTGCTAATGGAAGATTTCCCCTAATCTCTTGTTCTGGTGACAACTGTAAAGTTTTGGATTTCCCATCACTTTCTGTCACAATGAGAATGATCCCCAGGAAATATTCCATATTTCATAGTTTGTCTGGGCCAGCTGTATACGGCACTGTGTTCCACAGCAGTACGGGCAACTTTCTGTCTGCTACTAGAGCAAATCAAATTGCACTAAGTGCTTATCACCATTGTTTTCTTATCAATGACTACAAGACTTCCTCTGATTGGACAAGGTAGAGGTGAGGGGGGATGGATGACTAACAATCTCTGCCTCAGCCAATCAGAGGAAGCCTTGTATTCATGGATAAATAAAACCCAGCGGGTTGAATGAAAAAAACTGACAGCTCCAGTCGGAGCCGCTGTACTAACAGTCCAAAGTTAGCACAGCAACCTTCCCCACTGAGCTGTTGTGTTCTGATATTGGGATTGCCCCCCTGCTAGAACACTCCGGTCACACTCCGGAGAGCACTGTTCGGGGGCAAGTCAACTGCTGGTTTTCTAGCAAACGATCAGCTTCTGTTGGACCAGCTGACATACACACGGATCGAATGTTGGCCGCTTTTTTATTTAACCGGCCGATATCTCCCGACATTCGCCCCATGTGTACTAAGCATTAGACAGTGTAAAACAGAGCAGGTGTTGCTAATGGAAGATTTCCCCTAATCTCTTGTTCTGGTGACAACTGTAAAGTTTTGGATTTCCCATCACTTTCTGTCACAATGAGAATGATCCCCAGGAAATATTCCATATTTCATAGTTTGTCTGGGCCAGCTGTATACGGCACTGTATTCCACAGCAGTATGGGCAACTTACTGTCTGCTACTAGAGCAAATCAAATTGCACTAAGTGCTTATCACCATTGTTTTCTTATCAATGACTACAAGACTTCCTCTGCCTGCACATCGACCCTGTGTAGTGTGTTCCCGACGTTGAGAGAGAGATAGAGAGAAAGAGAGACAGTGTCATTTGATTTAAGTTAGAGTAGGCAGGTGAGTCAGTTTTTTTTTTTCCTTCTTTTTTCCACATCAGCAGACTCTAATAGGGAAGCTTCAATCACCCTTCAGCTCATTGCTATCCCGATTCTTATCACATCATCGTTGTTGACTTGTGCAATAATAAAGGTATAAAAAACAATTATTCCCATATATCTTCATCTTTAGTGCCCCCTCTAGAAAAAAGAACCCCACCCACCTACCCCCTACCCCTCTCCCGCCCCCCCTCCACCTCTACATATACGCCCCTGTAAGAAAACTTTATTTACTCTACTTCCCAAATCGAAACTCTTATCTTAACCCCTCGATGTAACTCCACGATCTTTAAAACTCCCTCCAACCAGCCTATTTCGCTCTGAACCCTTCATTATTATCTTCAAAATTTGTTCTTAGGTTTTCCAAATTAAAAGTTTCCTCAACTGCGTTGATCCACTCCCATATTGGAGGGCTTTCTTCCTCTTGCCAATTCTTAGAGATAAGTTTTTTGGCAGCATTTAAGAGATGTGGTATCAAAGTGTCCTTATTTTGCCTCACGTCTCCCTCTACTTCATAAAACAACACCACCTATGGGTCCTCCCTGATTTCTATTTTAGTGATTTCTTTTATATACTGAATAATCTTTCTCCAATATTTTCTAATTTTGGGACAAATCCACCAAATATGAGCCATAGTCCCGGAAACACTACAACCTCACCAGCACTCTGCTGATCTATCCTTTTGGTATTTGGAAATTTTATCGGGCGTAGCGTACCTTATCGTTAAACATTTGTAGTTCATTTCCGCGGTTTTAGTGTCCACCGCTGAGCCATGTGTCAAGGTCAGTATTTTTCCAATACTAATATGATCCCTCTGTGACCCCAGCTCCTGTTCCCATTTCTTAATGTATGGCGGTATCTCCACCTCAGTCCCCCTCAACACCAGATTGTAGAGCTTAGAGATCATCTTTTTTGCCTTATCCGTACAACACATCCTCTCCAGAGGGGTCAACTCGTCTCCTGATCTGATAGGGTGGGGAAGACTCTGGGTGAAGTGATACAGCTGGAGATACTGCAACTCATCTATCAACAAAAAATTATTACGGTGTTTTAACTCTAAAAGTGAGAGAATGTTCCCTTTTTTTAATATGTCTCTTAACTATGTTGTGTCTTTTTTCATCCAATTTCCTCCTATTGCCTTTTCCCCTGGTGCAAAAAACTCATTATTTTTTAAACCAATTAGTGGAGAATTGTAACTCCCATTTAAATGTTTGTACATTTTATCCCATATTTTTAAAACATTCCGTGTGAGTGAGGGTGTGTTTACATCAATTGTTCTGTAGTATGGTGGATTCCATATTATTTTTCCTAATTGTGCCCCACTAAGTGTTTTTTCTATCTTGACCCATCTTTTTTCGTTCTTTTCCTTGGCCCATTCCACCGCTCTTGACAAGACAATAGCTTTATAGTAACTGTATGTGTCTGGAACCGCTAGACCTCCCCTTTCCTTTGCCTGTCTTAAGACTGCATAAGAGACTCTCGGTTTTCTATGTTTCCATATTGTATTCATAATTATTGTTTTTAGTTTTTTAAAGTAAAATAAAGGCAGAGCTATTGGCAACATCTGAAACTTATAAGAAATCTTTGGTAGAAGAACCATCTTTATAATAGGCGAGTCAGTTAGCTGCACTTACAGTGTATTGAGTATATATGCATCCTAGGTGTTGTGTGTATATATATATATATATATATATACACTGTATTCAGTTTAGCTAGATCCGTTCTTGTTATTCTCTTCCTACTGACAGGCAGGCAGGTGTTTTTACAGTATTTACAGCTACCTGAAGAAAATTGCTGGTGTTCTTCTGATCCTATTAGTCCTATTAGCTACAGAATTTACAGTTAGTGTAGTGTGTCCTCTCCACAGTGTGCACCTAAAGCTACCTGAAGAAAATTGGTGGTGTTCTTCTGATCCTATTAGTACCGCAGGCAGCTGTAGTATTTACAAGTTAGTGTAGTGCGTCCTCTGCACAGTGTGCACCTAAAGCTACCTGAAGAAAATTGGTGGTGTTCTTCTGATCCTATTAGTACCGCAGGCAGCTGTAGTATTTACAAGTTAGTGTAGTGCGTCCTCTGCACAGTGTGCATCTAAAGCTACCTGAAGAAAATTGGTGGTGTTCTTCTGATCCTATTAGTACCGCAGGCAGCTGTAGTATTTACAAGTTAGTGTAGTGCTTCCCGTGCACAATGTGCACCTAAAGCTTCCTGAAGAAAATTGGTGGTGTTCTTCTGATCCTATTAGTACCGCAGGCAGCTGCAGTATTTACAAGTTAGTGTAGTGCATCCTCTGCACAGTGTGCACCTAAAGCTACCTGAAGAAAATTGATGGTGTTCTTCTGATCCTATTAGTACCGCAGGCAGCTGTAGTAATTACAAGTTAGTGTAGTACGTCCTCTGCACAGCGTGCACCTAAAGCTACCTAAACAAAATTGGTGGTGTTCTTCTGATCCTATTAGTACCACAGGCAGGCAGCTGCAGTATTTACAGTTAGTGTACTGCGTCCTCTGCACAGTGTGCACCTAAAGCTACCTGAAGACAATTGCTGGTGTTCTGATCCTATTAATACCACAGGCAGGCAGCTACAGTATTTACAGTTAGTGTACTGTGTCCTCTGCACAGTGTGCACCTAAAGCTACCTGAAGACAATTGCTGTTGTTCTGCTCCTATTAATACCACAGGCAGGCAGCTACAGTATTTACAGTTAGTGTAGTGTGTCCTCTGCACAGTGTGCACCTAAAGCTACCTGAAGAAAATTGGTGGTGTTCTTCTGATCCTATTAGTACCGCAGGCAGCTGTAGCATTTACAAGTTAGTGTAGCGCGTCCTCTGCACAGTGTGCACCTAAAGCTACCTGAAGACAATTGCTGTTGTTCTGCTCCTATTAATACCACAGGCAGGCAGCTACAGTATTTACAGTTAGTGTACTTTGCCCTCTGCACAGTGTGCACCTAAAGCTACCTGAAGTAAATTGGTGGTGTTCTTCTGATCCTATTAGTACCACAGGCAGGCAGCTGCAGTATTTACAGTTAGTGTACTGCGTCCTCTGCACAGTGTGCACCTAAAGCTACCTGAAGACAATTGCTGTTGTTCTGCTCCTATTAATACAACAGGCAGGCAGCTACAGTATTTGCAGTTAGTGTACTGTGTCCTCTGCACAGTGTGCACCTAAAGCTACCTGAAGAAAATTGGTGGTGTTCTTCTGATCCTATTAGTACCACGGGCAGGCAGTTGATTCTGCCAGCTGCAGTATCAGTATATATATATATATATATATATATATATATATATATATATACATCCCAGCTTTGTGCAGCTACATCTCACTGCAGGGCATTAGTATGTCTGGAAGGCCAAAGAGGAGAGGCAGACAGTCACAAGCCAATAAAATGGGGGAAAGCAGACTCTGTGTCTAGAGGCAACAGTGCTGGTCGTGGAGACGGTGCATCCTCATCAGCACGTGGCCGTGCGACACGCTTGTCCTTTTTTTTGTCAGCTGGCCGTGTTGAGCCGCAACATGCAGAAGACTTGGTAGAGTGGATGACCAAGCCATCCTCATCCTCCTCATCCTCTCTCACCCAGGCTCAGGGTACTTTGGCAAAGCAGCTGCCAACGCGGCCTCTTCCCTCGGCTCAATGGCATCAATCACTCCTTCCCTAGCACCACCATGTCCTCCTGAGGAGTCCCCCGAACTGTTTGACCACAGTGTTAGGTACATGCTCCAGGAGGATGCCCAGCGTTTTGAAGGCTCCGATGATGGTACCCAGCTAGAGGAAGGCAGTAACGTGAGACCAGAGAGAGGGGGTGCCCAAGAAGGACAGCAATCTGGCAGTCATGTTCCCCCAGCTACAGCATACTGCCAGCTTTGCTCCAGTGATGAGGAGGGAGGGGATGATGAGGTCACTGACTTCATGTGGGTGCCTGATAGGAGGGAGGAGGAGGAGGCACATCTCCAACGAGGCAGGATGCCCTCCAGGGGCCAGCTTAAGGGTAGCACACCAACTGCATCACACCGCAGGGCTCTGCATGTGCAGGGCGCTGCTGTCTCTGCGCGTTATTCCAAAAGTTCTTTGGTGTGGGCCTTTTTTGAAATGAGTACATCAGATCTCACCGCTGCTATTTACAACATATGTCTCAAGCGTATCTCGCGTGGCCAAAACATCACCCGCTTGGGCACCACATGCTTGACCAGACATATGTCGACCTGCCATGCAGTTCGTTGGCAAGCGTACCTAAAAGACCCACACCAAAGACCTCTCCTTGCTCCTCATCAGCTGGCATCTCCAACCCTACTATATCTTCAGTCCTCTCTGAAACCTGCACTGAGAGGAATGAAGGTGTAGAATTAGGTGTGTCACAGCCAAGTACTTGCGGGCAATCTGCTATCAGTACACCGACGTCAGATTGTACCAGGCAAATTTCCTTGCCCCAGCTGCTGCACCGCCAAAAGAAGTTCGGTCCCAGCCATCCACATGCCCAGTGGTTGAATGCTAGCTTGGCTAAATTGCTAGCACTTCAACTGCTGCCTTTTCAGTTGGTAGACTCTGCCCCCTTCTGTGAGTTTGTGGAATATGCTGTTCCTGAGTGGCAGGTTCCCAAATGCCACTTTTTCTCACGGAAGGCGATTCCGGCTCTCTACCGGCATGTGGAAGGCAATGTTTTGGCCTCGCTGGACAGGGAAGTCAGCGGTAAGGTGCATATATTACCGCTGACTCATGGTCCAGCAGGCATGGATAGGGACGTTACCTATCTTTCACCGCGCACTGGGTGACTCTTCTGGCAACTGGGAAGGATGCAGGACAGGGTGCCGTAGTGTTGGAGGTTGTTCTGCCACCACGCCTCCAAAATTCTACTAGTGGTGATTCTGCCACACCTCTCCCCTCCACCCCCTCCTCTTCTTCTTCCTCCATGGCCTCTTCCTGTGCTGATTTGTCCTCGGAACCAGCGGTGCTCCGTAGGCGTTCAAGGGGCTACGCAAGCACACAGGCAAAAAGATGCCGTGTGGTGCTTGAGCTGGTGTGCTTGGGGGACAGGAGCCACACTGGGGCAGAGATTCTGTCAGCTCTGCAGGGGCAGGTTTAGAGGTGGTTGACGCCACGCCAGCTTAAGGCAGGTATGGTGGTTTGCGACAATGGCACCAACCTCCTCTCCGCCCTCCGACAGGGAAAACTGACCCATGTGCCCTGTTTGGCTCACGTCCTTAACTTGGTGGTTCAGCGGTTCTTGGGCAGGTACCCGGGCTTATAGGATGTCCTGAGGCAGGCCAGGAAAGTCTGTGTGCATTTCCGCAGGTCATATAATGCCAGTGCTCGGCTGGCTGACCTCCAAAAGGAATTTAACCTGCCCAAGAACCGCCTAATCTGTGACATGCCCACCAGGTGGAACTCAACGTTGGCCATGCTGCAGCGGCTGCACATGCAGCAGAGGGCCATCAATGAGTACCTATGTGACTTTGGCACCAGGACAGGGTCAGGGGACCTTGTTCTTTTTCCCCACGCCAGTGGGCTATGATCAGGGATGCACGCACTGTCCTCTCACCATTTGAGGAGGCCACGAGGATGGTGAGCAGTGACAGTGCATACATCAGTGACACTGTCCCGCTTGTCCACCTGTTGGAGCACACGCTGTGTGGAATAATGGACAGGGCACTTGAGGCAGAACAGAGGGAGGAAGAGGAGGACTTCCTTACCTCTCAAGGCCCCCTTTATCCAGACAGTGTTCCTTCGTGCCCGCCGATCACACAGGAAGAGGACATGGAGGAGGAGGAGGATTGTGTCAGCATGGAGGTGGAGCCTGGCACTCAGCATCAGCAGCAGTCTTCAAGGCATCATTTACAAAGAAACCCACGGACTTGTGTGTGGCTGGGAGGAGGTGACTGCGGATCATGTCGTCCTTAGTGACCCAGAGGACTCTGGACCGAATGCCTCAGTAAACCTACGCTGCATGGCCTCCCTGATCCTGCAAAGCCTGCGGAAGGATCCTCGTATTCGTGGTATCAAGGGGAGGGATGATTACTGGCTGGCAACCCCCCTTGATCCACGTTACAAGGGTAAGGTTGCGGGCCTTATCTTGCCGTCGCAGAGGGAGCAGAGGATGAAACATCTTCGGGAAGCCTTGCAGAAAGGTTTGTGCAATGCGTTTCCAGAGCCTGGGAGGTTACAATTTCCTGGTCCTCCTGGACAATGTGTTGCTGAGGCTTCGGTCGGTCACAGAAGGAGCGGTGGAGAAGGTGGCCGTCTGACCTATGTGTTTTTAGTCTGCAGCCCCAAGGTCTGATCAGTTCCAGCAACCATTGCCAGCATCTGATTCACATGGTGCAGGATTACCTAGGAACAAGATCAGATTTGGACACCTTTCCCACCGAAAATCCTCTGGGTTACTGGGTCTTGAGGAAGGATCACTGGCCAGAGCTTGCACAGTATGCAATTGAGCTACTGGCCTGTTCTGCATCCAGCGTTCTTTCGGAACGCACATTCAGTGCTGCTGGAGGCTTTGTAACCAATCACAGGGTGCGCCTGTCCACCGAATCGGTCGATCGGCTGACCTTCATAAAAATTAATCAGTCTTTGATCACCAGCTACCAAGCACCTGATGCTGATGTAACCTATTGATTTTTTTTTTAATGTGAGATCCCTTCAAGACTGCCTATGCTGATACTGAGTGACTATCCTGTTATGCTGAGTCACAATCCTCTTCCTCCTCAATTTTCATGCTGATAGCTTGTAAGAACATTTTTGGTTCTGGGCACCGCCACCAGTGGCCAAGGCCCAATTTTTCTGCCCCTGTTTAACAGGGGCGTATAATTACAATTTTTGATGCACTACTTCGCAGCAGGGCTCATTCCTGCGCTCCAACTATAGTGTCTGTGAGGGTTTGCAGTGTTGTGGCACCAGCACCAGTGCCCAAGGCCCAGTTTTTCAGCCCCTGTTTAACAGGGGCATATAATTACAATTTTTGATGCAATACTTTGCAGCAGGGCTCATTCCTGCACTCCAACTATAGCATCTGTGAGGGGTCGCAGTGTAGTGGCAATTTTTCTGCCCCTGTTTAACAAGGGCGTGTAATTACAATTTTTGATGCAATTCTTTGCAGCAGGGCTCATTCCTGCACTCCAACTAGAGTATCTGTGAGGGGTTTCAGTGTTGTGACGCCGGCACCAATGCCCAAGGCCCAAATTTTCAGCCCCTGTTTAACAGGGGCGTATAATTACAATTTTTGATGCAATACTTTTCAGCAGGGCTCATTCCTGCGCTCCAACTATAGCATCTGTGAGGGGTTGCAGTGTTGTGGCACCAGTGCCTAAGGCCCAATTTTTCTGCCCCTGTTCAACAGGGACATGTAATTACAATTCTTGATATAATATTTCACAGCAGAGCCCATTCCTGCGCCCACCAAGGGTAACTGTGAGGGCTTACAGTGTTGTGGCAACACCACCACCAAAGGCCCAATTTTTCTGCCCCTGTTCAACAGGTGCATGTAATTACAATTCTTGGTATAATATTTCACAGCAGGGCCCGTTCCAACGCCCACCAAGAGTAACTGTGAGGACTTACAGTGTTGTGGCACCAGCTCCACCACCACCAAAGGCCCAATTTTTCTACCACTGTTCAACAATTGCATGTAATTACAATTCTTGATCTAATATTTCACAGCAGGGCCCGTTCCTGCGCCCACCAAGAGTAACTGTGAGGGCTTACAGTGTTGTGGCAACACCAACACCTAAGGTCCCAATTTCTGCAAAGTATATAGGGCAGGCCCCTACTTTCAAACATCCAACTTACAATCGACTCCTACTTGCAAACGGAAGGAGACAACAGGAAGTGAGATGAAATCTCCCCCTAGGAAGGGAAATTCTCTTCTGTAAGAGTTAATATGGGAAAACCGTGTCTCCTCTTCACTGATGCTTTATCACCAATCCTTGTTTCACTAAAAACCCCAAATTTTCAAAAAACATTTGTTATTGGGACAGAAAGTGAGGTGAAATCTTCTGAAGAGGTGCACAGACAGCAAAACAAATGTTACAGGGGTGATAACCCTTCCCTATGTTTTCCAAAAAGCTTAAAAATAGATTTTTTGGCTGGAGCTACACTTAGAAAATGTACCAGTTCAAAATTACAAATAGATTCTACTTAACAACAAACCTACAGTCCCTGTCTTGTTTGCACCACCTGTATACTGCTGTTCAGAGTATATAGGGCCTGGGGGCCCCACGCCTTCCCTTTTTTTTAATTTGGGTGCGGGGTTCCCCTTAATATCCATACAAGACCCAAAGGGCCTGGTAATGGACTGGGGGTGGGGGTTACCCATGCCGTTTGTCTCACTGATTTTGATCGATATTGCCGGGATCCGACATTACATTAAAGCTGCAAGCAGTTTTAAATGACTTTTATTCCTTTAAAAATGTTATTTTGTGCAGGGACTGTTCTAAGCACGGGAAACACGCGCCACTTTACAGGCATACTATAGACACTCCCCAGGTATGATATTTAAAGGAATATTTCACTTTTTTTTTTACTTTAAGCATCATTAAAATCACTGCTCCCCAAAAAACGGCCGTTTTTAAAACTTTTTTTTGCATTGATACATGTCCCCTGGGGCAGGACCCGGTTCCCCAAACCCTTTTTAGGACAATAACTTGCATATTAGCCTTTAAAATTATCACTTTTGATTTTGAACGTTCGAGTCCCATAGACTTTAATTGGGTTCTAAAGTTTGCGCGAACTTTCGGTCCGTTCGCAGGTTCTGGTGCGAACCGAACCGGGGGGGTTTCGGCTCATCCCTACTCGCGATCGTCTCACGGAGAGGAAGAATGGGGAAATGCTGATGTAAACAAGCATTTCCCCGTTCTGCCTAGTGACAGGACACTGATCACCGCTCCCTGTAATCGGGAACGGTGATCAGTGTCATGTCACACATAGCCCATCCCCCCCACAGTTAGAATCACTACCTAGGACACACTTAACCCCTACAGTGCTCACTGCCAGTCACATTTACACAGTAATCAATGCATTTTTAATCGGACTGATCGCTTTATAAATGTGAATGGTCCCAAAATAGCTCCAAAAGTGTCCAATCTGTCCACCATAATGTCGCAGTCACGATAAAATGATATAGCAAAAAGTAAAAAATAATGTTTTTTTTTCAAAATTGTCGCTATTTTTTTGTTTATAGCGCAAAAAATAAAAAACCGCAGAGGTGATCAAATACCACCAAAAGAAATCTCTATTTGTGGGGAAAAAAGGACGTCAATTTTTTTTGGGAGCCATGACGCACGACCGCGCAATTGTCAGTTAAAGCGACGCAGTGCTGAATCGCAAAAAGTACTCTGGTCTTTTGCCAGCCAAATGGTCCGGGGCTGAAGTGGTTAATCTGACAGCAAATGGGAAGTCACTAATACTGCTGTGGAGCATAGCACCGCCTACTGTATATAGTTGATGCTGCTATATTATGATACAGTGCTCTGAGCGGTAAGGCCTGGTTCACATCTATGCAGGTTGCAGTTTTCACACCCCAGGTGCATTTTGCATTTTTCAATACACGTTTTAGATATATTGAAGTCTATGGAACCAAAAGCCATAAAAAGACCCTGGCACTTTCCATAAAATATACAGAGATGAACTACACATCCATAGGAAACAATGTTAAATGGACTATACTGTGTTTCTGCAAAACTGAAAACGCGGTTAAAAATAGCATGGGTGTGAACCAGTGAACTAAAATCACTAGATAATGGAAATCGTTTGGGTTAGCTTGGCCAAACAAGCCATTTAAAATGACAGGAGAAATAGAATTCAGCTTTAGTTACTTAAAAGAAAAAACATAAAGTAGCCAAAGTGAACAGAAAGGAAATTTGATAGGATGGCTCATTTGTATTTTGATGGTATAAAAAAAAACCTTCTTAAAAGGACATTGAGTGCTTTGAGTGGTTTCATGTAGATAAATGGTCTGTGATCTGACTGAAAAGCATTTCCTTCATATTAGACTTTAAAATTCATCATTACAAGTGGCGTGCTTTTGAACATAAAAAATATACTTCCAGTTTTTGTTTGCTAGTCCCAACTAGGGATGGGCCAAAGGGACCCCTGTTCCGTTCGCACCAGAACTTTCGAACACCGCAAAAGTTCGGACCTGAATAACAAACCCCATTAAAGTCAATGGGACCCGAACGTCAAAAATCAAACATGCCCATTTTAAAGGCTTATATGCAAGTAATTGGGCATACAATGGTTATAGGGGTCTGGGTCCTGCCCTGGGGGACATGTATCAATAAAAACAAAGTTTGTGAAAAATAGTCATTTTTAAATGAGCAGTGATTTTTTGATTTTTAAAGTGAAAGCATAAAAATGAAAAATTCCTTCCAATATAGTGCCTGGGAGGTCCCCTTAGTCAACCTGTAAAGTGGCAGATCTGTACCATGTCTAGAATCTGCTGCAGCAATAATTGCATTTATAAAGCCAAAAAAAAATGAAAGCTGCCTTTATTTCACTCAGCAACAGCTGGGGAGCCAGTGTGTATGATGAGGCCACAATGTAGTGCACTGGGAAGAAGATTCAAAATTTTTTGGTTACATTCTGGTGTCACTTTGACTTTGGATAGAAGTAACGGGTGGGTCGCCTTCCCACCGGGACCCTATAGAGGTAATCTTGATGAAAGCAAGAATTGGCCTTGCTGTAAAAAATTGCAATGATATGCACCTGTCAAACAGGTGCTGAAAAATTTGTCTTTGGGTGTTAATTGTGCCCATGAAACCTATACCAAAAACATTCTTCAAGATTAAATGATTGAACACCCTCAAAGCTAGGCAGCCTCGAATTCCTGCAGAGATTCCACATCCCAAAAAGACTTAATCAGTGACATCGGCATCAGGGGCTTCATAGCTGGTAATCCAGGACTGATTCATTTTTATAAAAGTCAAGGGGTCCACAGAGTCTGTGGACAGACGCGTTCTACGATCAGTAAAGAAACCTCCTGCAGCACTGAATGCCTGTTCTGAAAGCACGCTGGATGTAGGGCAGCCCAACAACTCAGTAGCATACTGGGCAAGTTCTGGCCAGTGGTCTATTCTCATGATCCAGTAAGTCAGTGGATCGTCAGCTGGAAAGCTCTCCATCTCTGTTTTGGCCCCAAGGTAGTAATCGTCCACCATGTGATGCAGACGGTGCCGATGGGATGTGAAAGCTGACAGCCCTGGGTGGGGAAAATTCCGAAATGCCT
Source organism: Aquarana catesbeiana (assembly GCF_042186555.1). Classification (NCBI taxonomy): domain Eukaryota; kingdom Metazoa; phylum Chordata; class Amphibia; order Anura; family Ranidae; genus Aquarana; species Aquarana catesbeiana. The sequence goes on from NC_133327.1 coordinate 457,795,372, forward strand.
CACTTAGGCGGACGCCATCTCCAACGCTCTTCTCTTGACCAATAGAAGACTCAAAACAAATTTTCCACGACACTGTAACCTACTGGAGTTAGGAAAAACGTTCAATAAAATCCTCAAGAGATTTTATCTTCTGCAATCTCTGTAGGGACGGGATGAGTTCTGAGACCTTCCCCATATAACGGTGGTCAAGGAGGGTTGCCAGCCAGTAAGCAGTAATCATCCTTCTCCTTTATGCCGCGTATTCTTGGGTCCTTTCGCAGCCTTTGAAGCATGAGGTTGCCCATGCGTCTCAAATTTGCCGAGGCTTGAGAAGCAGACTCCTCAGGGTAACTCAGGATGACAGCATCTGGAACTTCCTCCTCCCAGCCACGTACTACTCCCAAGGATCCTGGGATTGGAAAGCCATCGCTTACAGATTGATGCATGTCTTCCTCTTCTTCGAAGCCTATGAAAGTGCCAGAATCCTCCTCCTCATTCTCATCCTCCTCCCCTCTCTTCTCCAGTGTGTTCTGTGACATAGGAATGAGGGTGTCTGGATAAAGTGGGCCATGAGGAAAGGAAGTCCTCCTCTTCCTCCTGCTGCTCTGCCTCCAGTGCCCTGTTCATAATGCCACGCAGAATCTGCTCCAGCGGGAACACAACAGGGATTGTGTCACTGATGCATGCACTGTCACCTACTCGTTGACGGCCCTCTGTTGCATGTATAGCCGCTGCAGCATTGACAAAGTAGAGTTCCACCTGATGGGCATGTCACAAATCAGGCGGTTTACGGGCAGGTGGATTTCCTGCTGAATTTCAGCCAACCGAGCACTGGCTGTGTATGACCGCCTGAAATGGCTACAGACTCTTCTGGCCAGCTTTAGCACATCTTACAACCCTGGGTACATATTTAGGAAACGCTGCACCACCAAATTGAGGACATGTGCCAGGCATGGCACATGTGTCAACTTTCCCTGTCTAATGCCCTGTACACACGGCCGGACTTTCAGACGGAATATATGCGATCGGAGCTTGTTGTCGGAAATTCCGACCGTGTGTGGGCTCCATCAGATTTTTTCCATTGGAATTTCCGACACACAAAGTAAATTCCGACCGTGAGTGCACAATTCCGACGCACAAAGTGCCACGCATGCTCAGAATAAATTCCGAGACGGAACTGCTCGGTCTGGTAAAATTAGCGCTCGTAATGGATATAGCACTTTCGTCAAGCTGCAATGTTTTAAATTGTTTAATGCAGCGCACTCTCTTCTTCTTTATAATGCTAGAAGAATGAAGTTGTTTTGCTGCTCATATTGATGAAGTCACGTGTGGTGTGACGTCACGCGTAGGGACGGGACAGGCTGCATACACTGATAGAGGCTCACAAGCTCGCCGCTCGTCGGATCTAACCGCTGTTCATTTATTTTTAATGTGAGTACCTGGATTTTTTTTATAAAAATTACTATTTTACCAAATGGAATTTCACTATTGGGACCTTTCCTGTTTTATTACCTTATATACCACCTTGCACCACATCTGAGAGAACCATACCCTAGGATCTAGGACGGTGAGGGATGCGCTGGAGCCCCTAGGTGGATGTCCCAAAAGCCTTTTGGTCAATTGCTTTTGCCCTATTACCCTAAGGTAAGGGGCCATTACCCACTTGTGTGTATGCACACGAAGATGCACCTGATGTTATTCACCCTGAGCACTCTAATTGCAACGCTTGCATGCTAGGACGTTGCTGTCACATAGTTTATTTATATAAGGACTTTTTCTGTGAAGCACTTTATTTCCTCATTCTAGGACATTTAAGTTGTCACATATTTCATTTATATAAGAATTTTCTTGGTGAAGCACTTTATTTCCTCATTTTGGGATATTTATATTGTATCTACTTGGATGGACTTTTACACATTTTGTCATTTTATGCGAAGTACAATATACTGACCCTCCCGGTACTTATAGTGTATAGATTTTGTATATACCACTGTACACTGTGCACATTGTATGCACATTGCACACTGTCACAATTTTTGTTGAGTTACGTTTGCACATAGTTAAAAATCACCATTTTATTTTACCTGCACTGTATTAAGGATTGCTTTGTCACTGGCTTTGAGTCAACTATATGTTTTGGTGATATAATTTTTCAATATGTGTGTTTTTATGAAGATGCTCTCACGCCTATGATATATCTTTTTACACTTTGGTTAATGTCACACATCACCCGAATTAGTCTACTCTCTGGTGATGTAAGATTTGAATATTATTCATGTCACACTGGTTTTAATACAGCACCACCTATTCATATACCTTATTTAAGGGAGTACAATCTGGGCCAGAAGTCCAAGAGATCATGAACAGCAGCAGATGACATGTATGTCCCCAGGCTGTGGTCATACAAGAGCCTGCATCTTTTGTCAGACCAGACTGAACCCAGGGCCATCACTTTCTTGTCTTCCTTCCACTCTTCCTTCCAGGCTGTGGCTGTGGTGTTGGAGGTGTGGCAGGAGGAGGAGGATGATGCAACTCACACAGGTGGGTATTGGGTGTGATTTGACCCCTCAACCCCTTATTTAATGTTTTATAAATGATTTCCTCACACATGAGGCTTTGCCCCTCCTGCATGTCCTGCAGTTTTGTGGCAGCCATGGAGGCAAAGGCCTCTTCATAAGTGGGGGTGGCTCTGAGGGACGCAGAAGCCTCCTGAATCAGCCTGAGCGCTGACTCCTCCACGTTACTCCCCTTCCTGGGTCTTTTGTTTGGAAGGCGGAGGGGAGGAACCTGTGATTGTGTGAGACACCTACTAGGCCTGGCCACCTCCTGGCTGCCACTTACCCCTGCCTCCTCCTGGCTGCAACTAACCCCTGCCTCCTCCTGGCTGTCATATTCCACAGCCTCCTCCTGGCTGAGGTCTTCCTGTGTATGAAAAAGGGACATAGTTTTAGTTTTTTCTTCATCAATCACACAATTTTCATCTCATGACTGTTGCAAATTCAATGTTAATAAATAGAAAAGACTATCGTTCTGAGCCCAGCTTTTTCATTCTTGTCGCAATTATTTTTGCCCACTACTGTCTAATGATATGTAAATGCCTTTATTAAATCAGCAATTAGTGATCAATAATAACATCTAGTAAACATCACTTATGTTTTGCCAAGAAATCTGTAGAACAATGCTATACCTGGCTCAAGCTGGGCTCCTCCACTTCTTCCTGGCTGGAAGTCCCAGGTTGGACATCAGAAGTCTCAGCTGGGGTGAAAGATAGGGTGGAAGGAAGAGTGGAGGGAAGGGTTGAGAGGGATTCCCTGACTTCAGTCTGGTCTGACAGAAATCGCAGTCTCTCATAGTACCACAGCCTGGGGACATAAACATCGTCTGCTGCAGCTCCTGATCTCTGGGAATCCTGGACCTTCTTGCGCTCCCTAAGATAAGTGCTCCTCAGGCCACAAATTTTGGCTTTTAAATAGGGGATGGTTGCCGTGGGAACCACCGGCTTCGCCAACTCCAGCAGTTTCTCCAGCGCTGCCTGCCTCTTTTGTTTATGATTATAATGCGGGTGTTTGACCTGCCACAGACAGGGCAGCTCCCTGTACTTGTCTATGAACAGGGGGAGGAAGTTGTGATCATTGAAGCCATCCATTTTCTCTGCAAGACACAACACAAGACAAACCCTAATGTCAGGCTAAACTCTCCTAATCTTGTCCCAACATAGGCCTCAATCTATAAGTAGTATAGGCCCAAG